>NC_143560.1:126110000-126413030 GCF_054136105.1 Typopeltis vanoorti
GTTGTGCCACTGGTTGCAACTGCTGTCTAACCATACTTAATTTATCACATATTCTATTCTGGCAACATACTTCTCCATTGAACTACACACACATCACTTCTTAATGTTCTGGCAAGAGAAAATCATGGAGTTCTTGTGCTTCTCTTGCCTGAAAAAAACTTTAGCATAATCTTGGCCAGTTTCAATACTAAAAAAAGTCTTCTTGTCTGCTAAAATCTCATTTGTGCTCACAGTTTGCACTTAAGAACTAACCTGTTTTATGCGAACTCTGTCTTCTCCCCTAAATATCTGTCTTTCCTCTGTGTTTCTTGTTCTCACTTCATTTGTCTCAAGTATTTCATATTCATGTATTTCATATGAATTTAGAAATTTACTGGGAGCTTGGTCCTCCTCTTAAACTTATGAATCCTATCATTAGGCATCATAATTTACATTTTCTTGATTTGAAAGAGAAGGAAAGATGTTACCTGGCTTGTAGATGCACTTCCCCCATGATATTAAGTTTATTATTACTATAAAGAGAGAGAGAGAGAGAGAGATGAGAAAACCATCAATAACCATCTGCTTCACTTTTGAAGACTCGCAAACAAACATGCAATTGCTAGTATTGTTACTCATTTTTGAATGCTGTGGAAAGGTAGGGCTGTCAATGTGTGGTATGGCTCTTGAATTTCCATATCAGGCCAAGGTAACCCAGTCTGTCATTAAGGCCCTCTTTGTAAACTCCTATTCTTTAGTGGTTTTTATCCCCTTTATTGATTGGCTAGGTTCTTTTTCTCTCACTCATTATGTATAACAGTTACAGGAATAGCATTTTCCCTTCATCTAATTCCTTTCCTCAGTTTTGCTGATGATAACCTTTGAGAAATACCACTTGATAACCAGTTCATTAGACAAGATCAGATATCCATGCATAGGTTTTTGTGGTTAAGAAGTTCAATAGAAATATTCTGGTTTTGTGACCACATGTTTATTAAAGAACTGTTTTTAAAAAACTAAACAAGTACTAAAAATAACGCGACAAGTTTCGTTAGTCATAAGACTAACATCTTCAGGGGGTAAAGAGAACTAACAGTTTAAAGCACAAACTATAAGAAATTATGAAAAAAAAAACAAGTTCATTTGTTGGTATTATGAATATTAAAAAAGTTCGTTAAAAAACCGAATAACAGATCTATACAACCGTTAATGCATGTTAGTTGGAGATAATGCTATTTGTTGTCGCATTGTGTGGTGCACGCTCACTCTGTCCGAGGTCTGAAGTGGGTAAATTTTTAATAAACAATGACCAAACTTGATTTAAAATCAAACCTTGGTTTTTATTGCATTTGTGTAGGAATTTTAATCATATTTGCTGCCTCTTTGAATTTTCTTGTGAAATAATTCTTATCAATATAGGACATATTTGTATGATTAAAATTCCTACATGCAACAAAAGCCAAGGTTTGATTTTAAATCAAGTTTGGTCATCGTTTATTAAAAATTTTCAGACCTCTGACAGAGTGAGTGTGAACCACAGAAAGCAACAACAAATAGCATTGTCTCCAACTAACACACATTAACGGTTGTATAGATCTGTTATTCAATTTTTTAACAAACTTTTTTGATGTTCATAATACCAACAAAGGAAGTTGGGTTTTTTTTTGTAATTTCTTATAGTTTGTACTTTAAACTGTTAGTTCTCTTTATCCCTGAAGATGTTAGCCTTACGACTAACGAAAGTTGGGTTAATTTTAGTACTTGTTTAGTTTTTTAAAAACAGTTCTTTAATAAACATGTGGTCACAAGACCGGAATATTTCTATTGAATATCAGATATCACTTTGCAGGTTTGCTTACTTCCAGTCTGTACCTTCCTCAGCTTCCAAAAAAACTGCATCATCTTTTACTCTGCTCTCTCTCTCTCTCTCGGAAAGATCTACTTGCTTTCATTGAAGAAATCCTAAATTACCCTATCTTTGAATGCTTGCTCCATATTTGATATAGAATATCAGACACTTCTATAACAATGTTAATTTAAACCATGAACCTCTGAAATGAACTATCATCCAATGACTCGGCATCTTCTGCTCTTCTTATCCTCTATGCCTTAATTGACTTATAATAGCGTTCCTCCCCAGATTTCTCCAAATAACATATTAAAAAAAACAAAAAAAACTCCCTTTTCTTTTTCATTCCTCCATGTTTGCATAGACAGAAACTAATTTTAATTATGTATGGCCCATTAAAAATAAAATAATGAATATTCTATGCCATCTTCAAAAGCCATTGGACATATTAAAACTATAAAAAATGTTTTAATATATGATCCCACAGTACAAATAGTGAGATAGTATTGCATTATTATTGTCTTTTATTCAAGTTACTAATATGAACATATTCTGTAGAACTGTTTTTGTATTTTATCTGAAACTCTTTTTCAGATTAGTGAACTGGGAAATTTTAGTATTCACTTGACACTAAGGAATCTACGAACAGCAGGTATGTTTTTTTTTTAATCAGCAAAATGTCATTAATTATAGTTTATATGAAATGTCACTTAATATTAATGAGAGTGTGGACTCTCTCATCTCTTCACTTAATTTCTGGTGTGGAGACCACATGTATTTTAACATAAACAGATTTATTAAAATAAATTATATAACCCAACAAATTTCATAAGTTGTCATACTTACATCATCAAGAGTACAAGACTTGTATAAAAAAGACTAGGAAAAAATTAATTACACACAACAGATGTTATATGAACTTCAACACTAGTATGTATAAAACAGAGTGACCAAAAAAAAAAAAAAAATTGCATTAACTAATGTGCAAATGTTCAAACAGTACTAGTCATTTCTGTCATGTTCTAGCATAAAGCTCGTCATTTCCCAGTTCTGGTTGTTAGGTTTGATTAATGCACACCGGACTTGGTGTAAGATTAATATTTGGTTTTTGTTACATTGTGTAAGTAGTACAGAGCATTTCTTACATCTCTTTAGTTTGTTATAAAGCAGTTTATCAGTAAACGCATTTCTGTTTTTTTCCAGACTACTTTGTGCCCTGTATTTGTTGTGTCGAAGACTAATCCTGACCTGTCCTTTTTTTATTTTTCAATGCCTTTACATGTTTAAGCATGTATGTCTCAACAGACATCCTGCTGTTGTGGAGGTTTTGATGGATGTAAGAACTTCAAAATCTTGTACATTGTAAAATAAGCCACTTTAATATTATATTCACTATATTTTCTATTCATTATATTTTTTTTATTATTATTATTATTATTATTATTATTATTATACAGATCTTGTGCCCGTGATGATGCTCAGCTGTAATGCAATTGCATTTTTCAAACCTTGTTATTTGAAGGAGCTGTCAGACATGTATCAAAAATTTTGTTAATCATCTTCAATTCATATCCATTGAGAGAGAGAGAGAAAGCGCATGCCTAAGGTAATGCAGTTCTTTATTCTTTTTTTTTTTTCTGACATACTGGAAATGTAATTTCTGTTCATAATGTTTTAATCATGTCTGTGTTTTGTAATGAATGGTAGTGTGAAGTGACATGTAAGAATCTTCCAGTTATGATTGGTTTTATGTATGCTCAAAAGATCAATCTTTATTTTCCCTCAGATGCATTGACAAGGATGTCATAAGGAACAAAAAAAGTTTTTTGATCTTCCAGTTCAAGAGTGAAATTTATGTTTGAGTGTAAGTTGTGGTCAGATAATCTTTAAATTCTGAGTAGATAAGCTTATACATTGATTACTCATAACTATTATTTTTTCAGGAAATAGCAACATATACTAAAATATTAATTATAATAACTTTAATTAATACTTTCCTATACTTAACATTACATTGTATCATCAAGGATCACAAAAACAATATGCACACAGGCACTAACATTGGGCAAATGAGGCTGAAGAAAGGCAACCAAAGTCAGGCCTAGAGTCATAAATGGTGCCCCTAATGATATCAGGTGGTCTTGGCCTTTGGACTTGAAGATCTGAGGATGAGTACTTCCCAAGTTTGATACAGTCTCATACATCCAAATTTGTTGAGGTTTTGAAAGTTTTTCAGGGATGAGGCAGATTCGAGGAATAGCCTTTTGCTGCTTGTTATAGAGTGGCCTTTTTTCCAGTGAATTTTGTGATGGGTGTCCAAAGCATGGTCAGCAAGTCCTGAGTGACTGTAATGGTGGAATTGGATGTAGTCCTTGTGTTCAGTAGGACAGGGATCTGGTAGGTCTAGGGAATGTGACTGGTCTTTGGTGGAGCAGATAAGGGATGCCAATTTTTTATGTGGTCTGTAAGTGGTTGTAAGGTTGTATTTCCTTAGGATTTTTTTCAGTTTTTTGGATGTGCCCCAGATATATGGAATGGTGATATATCTTGAGTAATCTCTGATCTGAAGAGGGAGGGGTGGTTGCAGTGACAGGGTTTTAATATTTTTTGAATTTGGATGAGGGACGATTGTAGCCATTGGTTAAGAAAGTGTTAAGAATATGGTCAAGTTCAGTAGTTAGGGCACTGTTATCAGAACTGATTAATTTTGTCCTGTTATATAGGGTTACTATAATCATATTTTTGGGAGTGGGTTGGTGTAACTGCAGGTGAATGTATCTATCTGTATATGTGGGTTTTCTGTAAACCGAGAATGCCAGGAATCCATCAAGCTGGTATGTAATGGAATACTGTTGTTGTTTTCCTTTTCTAAGGTAAACTGAATCCTGGGGTGTCGATTGTTTATATTCATTAAAAAAAATGTGATGGGTATCCAAGCTATGTGGCCAAATGGAGAACATATCTTCTACATAGCATAGTCAGACTGTGGGTTTATGTCAGACAGAGTTTAAGTCTTTTTTCTTCAAAGGTCTCCATGACAAAGTTTGACAGGGATAGAGAAAATGGAGAACCCATGGCTGTCCCCTCTAAATGTTTGTAGAATTTTCCTTGCCAAACAAAATAGCCTGAGTTCATGGTAAATTGAAACAGGGCTGAGATATCAGGTTGAGATATGGCTTGGATGCTTAGCAAAGGTGTCTTTGAGTGGGACATTAGTGAATAAAGAGGAGACATCAAAACTGACCATTACCTCAGTGTGTTGGAGTGCGAGGTTTTGTCTTACTGGCCAAACATTTAGGACAGCCAGTATCAGAATTTCTTCTGACCACAAGAACTACATTTGGTTCCATCATTACAGCCACTCAGGACTTGCTAACCATGCTTTGGACTCCCACCATACGATGGATGTGCTGGAAGAAGGACACTCTATTACACTGCTGCAAATACAAATATGAGAGGATATTCCTTGAATCTGCCTCAGCCCTGAAAAACTTTCTGAAGCTCAAAAAAATTTGGTATGAGATTTTCCTAAATTTGGGAAGCACTCATCTTCAGTCCCCAACAGCCAAGACCACCCAATCTGGCCAACTAGGGAGCACCATTTAGGACTCTAGGTCCGACTTTGGTTGCCTTTCTTCAGCCTCATTTGCCCAGTTTTAGTGCGTGCATGCACATATCATTGTTTTTGTGATCCCTGATGATGATGGCAATGTAACATTGCCGAAATATAGGAAAGTATTAATTAAAGTTATTATATTTAATATTTTAGTATATGTTGTTATTTCCTGAAAAATAATCTTTAAATTGAGTTATCTTCTTTTGTTTCCAACCAAATAATGAAAGTGTTGTCAATATAACACACCTGGGTTTTTATTTCTTTATATTTTTCGGTAACGCTATTTTCAAAGTTTTCCATAAAGAAATTTTCAAGGGCTAGTAAAGAGAACCCATATCAAGTCGTTTGTTTGTTTCCAGTATTTATCCTGGAATGTGAAGAAAATGTTTCTCAGGTGTTTGAATGACCTAACTGTGTCTGCCAGGGGAAAGTTTCTGAAGAAGATCCACTGTCATACCTAGGAACATTGGTGAACAAACTGACAGCATCTAAACAAGTCATTTGTTTTATTCTGTGTATGCCTGGTGGAATCCCAGTCTAAGGATGCATATGTACTGGAATCTTCTAGTAGTGTTTTCATATTTCTTATGTATTCATCTATGTTCATCACCACTGCTGCAATTTCTTTATCTCTTTTGACTCTCATAATGTTTTTGTTGTGTCATAATTCTTTGAGAGCCCTTAATACTGATTTGGCAATATTTTTCAGTGTTAATTTCATTCTGAGTAACGTAGACAAAGTTTGAATATGGATAAGTTCTGCAGAATTTCTTGAAAGATAGTGTAATATCTTCTAAATGTGTGCTATGGTGTTCATTACTAAAGATAGGAAGGATGAAAACATTGCAAGACAAAGCCTACAGTGTTTCCAGTATGTCAGAAGGAAGTAATGAACAACTCCAAGCATGCTCTTGCCCTCAATGGGTATGAACTGAAGACGATTTAACAAAATTTTTGATATGCCTCGGACAGATCCTTCAAATAAACAAGATTTCAAAAATGCAGTTACATTACCTTATAGCAAAAATGCCACTGTCAGAGTTGCAACGTTGCTTTGTGATTACAATGTTAACATGACTTCTTTCCTAATGTATAACGTTTTGAGGTTCTTATATCCATCAAAACCTCCACATCCTCCCAAATTAATTCCCAAAAAATTTATTACACACAACAGAAGTTGTAATTTTTTTTCTAGTATTTTTTTTTTATTATTATTATTATACAGATCTTGTGCCCATGATGATGCTCATCTGATGACATGCAATGCTTCTTGGGTTATATTATTTATTTAAATAAATCTGTTTTTGTTTAGAAACATGTGCTCTCCATACTGGAAGTTTTTTGAAACCACAGAAATATTCATGTTCATCTCATCATCTTAATCTGCAATGACACCAAACCATGGTATTAATACTTTTGGGAAAGAGAGAGAGAGAGAGAGAGGGAATCATTCTGATTCAGGTTAGGCTGATGTAAAAAGGCTTCACAACTTTCTTTTGAAAAGTTGTTCATATTTAAAACTGCTTCTATGGAGAAAACAAGCTTCATCCTGCAGTATACTGTGTTTAGTGTCAATATTATGCTGTGCTAGACCAGACTTGAGATTTCAGATATTAAATGTAGTATTGATGTTCATTAATTCTTTTTTCCACAGAACAGCCTATCTACCCAAAGTATATCAAATTACATTCACAAGGGATATGGTAAACACCAGCTAAAGATAGAGGCTATAGTTTGTCTTTTGTAGATGGTAACAGGTGAGAAATTTTGTTGATAAGAAAATATGTGTGGGATAAAGGTGATACTTCAGAATTCTACCAATAGTTTCAGAGATACAAAATATAAGGGATTGGAACCCTGCAGTCTGTTGAAGAATACTTGGGTATTGGAACATAGGAGTCATTCATTTTAGAAATTATGGACTTTACAACCATGTTATAAATAACTATTTTAATTTCCCAACGTTTCGACCTTCATATTAAGGTCATCATCTGGAGTATATACCAATATACAAGGACAAGCTGAGTTACATTTCACACAGTATGCTAAAGAAACAATGATTTGATCAACAGTTATTCTACTGGCATGACCTCTAGTAAAAAAAAAAAAAAATACAGATAAAATTAAAAATTAATTAATTATTTAGAAACTACATCAAAGCTAAATTCTATTTAAGATAACATAAGAGAAACATTCTTTCATATAAATAGTTTTCTTACAGTAACAATGATGTCCTGTTTTTAACATGACAATTGTTAAATTAGATTTAAGATTCTAGATTATCTACAGTCCTGTTTATAGTTAACTCGTAGGGAGAAAGGTTCCGTGGGTAGAATATGTGCCTTCCATATGTTTGGGATTTTTAGACCATCATTATTCAGATTGGAGTGGTTGATAAGAATCTCACAGGCTTTCTTAAATTTACGTTCATACCATGTTTTGTTTGATGTAAACAACTGGTGCTTTTCCAGTCCTCCCCTTTAAAACCCGAAGTCTGGCTTAGATACGTTGATGATGTTTTCGTGATCTATCCCCATAGCTGCCAGACACTAGACACTTTCCTTAGCCACCTAAAGAAACAACACAAATGCATACAGTTCACAATTGAGATTGAAAAACAGAACACACTTCCGTTTCTAGATACACTTGTCACATGTCTTCCTTCTGGCAGTCTTTCCTGCACTGTTTACAGGAAACCAACATATACTGGCCAATATATACACATAAACTCCTACCACCACCCAACACAAAAAACTATGTCATTAATACTCTAAAAAACAGGACTTTGAAGATTTGCATCAAATTAACAAGCACTGAAAGATGAATTTAAAGTTATCAGCAATACTTTTCTAAAAAATGGTTATAGCCAAAACACTATTAAATCTCTACAAGACCTCAATAAAAAACAAAGATAAACCAGACTACAATAAAACTATAACCATTCCTTACATGAAAGGGGCATCAGATAAAATAAACAGAATACTACAGAAATACAACCTCAAAGCCATCTTTAAACCTCCTGCAAAATTAAAAAGCTTACTCAACTCATCAAAGACCCACTCCCTCTGCTGGCCCACCCTGGAGTATACCATATTTATTGCACCTGTAATCTACCATATATAGGGGAAACAGGATGCACAATTCCTATCAGACAAAAGGAACATAAATGCCACATTAAATATAATAACCGTGTTGAAGCTGATCTTTCTGATCATGCCCTGAACACTTTACATAGAATTGACTGGAAAATCACCAGTTGTTTACATCACACCAAAACATGGTATGAAGTAAATTTGAGGAAGCCTGTGAGATTCTTATCAATCACCCCAATCTGAACAATAAAGATGGTCTAAAAACCCCACGCACATGGAACGCACATATTCTACCCATGGAAGAATATGTCATGTTAAAAATAGGACATCATTGTTACTGTAAGAAAACTATTTATATGAAAGAATGTTTCTCTTATGTTATCTTAAATAGAAATTAGCTTTGATGTAGTTTCTAAATAATTAATTTTTAATTTTATCTGTTTTTTTATTTTTTTTTATTTTATAAGAGCTCATGCCAGTAGAATAACTGTTGATCAAATCATTGTTTCTTTAGCATACTGTGTTAAATGTAACTCAGCTTGTCCTTGTATATTTGTATATACTCCAGATGATGACCTTAATATGAAGGTCGAAATGTCAGGAAATTAAATAGTTATTTATAACACGGTTGTAAAGTCTATAATTTCTAAAATGAATGCTGATCATCGTGTAACACTAAAAGAAAGGAACGTAGGAGTCAGTTATCTGTTGGATTTGATTAGGGTTGTAACGATTTCATTCCACTAAAGTTTTGATAGTGAGTAGTTCTTGTTGTAAGCTTGAGGGGGAGAGAAGCACACATTATGTGCTCTATTATTAACTTGATAACACTTTTTTTAAGTTGTAATGAGCATATTTTTTATCAGAAACCTACCAATAAAGATAGGTTTGTGATAAATACTGGTTGACAAAGTACCAGATACTACACAAGTAAGAAGGATGTCCAAGAATGATAAACTACCAGCATATTTTATTTATTTATTTATTTTTTTTATGGTGAGTTGAATGTATGGGTGAAGGCTATTGATCCAATGTAGGAAAATGGTAAGTTCATTTTCAGAATGAGGCCAAACATCAAAACTGTCATTGATTGAAGAGTTGTTTGCAATATGATGATTTCCCTCCCAATGTTGTGAAAATTTTTTAATTTATTATACATTAGTGATATTTCAGTCGGAAAAAGAAGATCTATAAACAGATTGAAGGCACTGCTATGGGTCTCCACTGTCCCTCTGTCTCCACCTTGGGCAAACCATTTTTTTGAACCATCTAGAAGATACCTTGTTCTCTTCCATTCATCCCCAACCCTCTCTTTGGTTTCGTTACATCAATGATGTTTTTGCTGTTTGGCCTCATTCTGAAAATGAACTTACCATTTTCCTACATTGGATAAATAGCCTTTGCCCACACATGCAATTCACCATGGAGAAAGAAAATGCTGGTAGTTTATCATTTTTAGACATCCTTCTTACTTGTTAAGCCTCCTGTACTTTGTCAACTAGTGTTTATTGGAAACCTACCTATACAGGCAGATACATTCAACAAAAGTCTACTCATAACACCTCTCAGACATACCAAGGTTCCGACATACCAATTTTTGTTCATATGTGGAAAAAATATGTATCCTTTCGTTTAGTGTTGCATGGTGATCGGCATTCATTTTAGAAATTATGGAATTTACAACCGTGTTATAAATAACTATTTTAATTTCCCGACATTTCGACCTTCATATAAGCGCCTCTGTAGTGTAATTGGAAGAACAACAGTACGTTGCGCCCTTCGATTAGAAAAGGCCTAAGTTCGATTCTTGTCATGACAGGAGGAATCTTTATATGGACTTTTTCAATTGAAGGTGAGTTAGCCGATCTCATATGGAGGTAGCAGGGTTTTTTCGTCCGGAAATCGAGTTTTTCATCCTACATACAGACAAATCATCCCTTCAGAACATACGCAATTTACAGACAAAAAATACTAGCTGTGGTGGTGGTTGTTGTGGGCAGTAGATGACGTTGATGTAGGTGTTTGGTAGGAGAGGTTTTGTGTGGTAGTGGAGACGGAGAGTTGTACAGTGGGTGTCCTCCCGCGATGAGTCTTCGAACTCCTTGGAGGTATCACGAATAATAATAATAATATTAAAGTCATCATCTGGAGTATATACAAGAACAAACTGAGTTACATTTCACACAGTAAGCTAAAGAAACAATAATTTGATCACTGGTTATTCTACTGGCATGACCTCTAGTTAAAAAAAAAAAAAAATACAGATAAAATTAAAAATTAATTAAATATTTAGAAACTACATGAATGCTAAATTCTATTTAAGATAACACGGAAGAAACATTCTTTCATATTCGTTGCGCTTTTGTTGAGGGAAATTTTCTCTTTAGTTTGATGCAATTCGGAATGATACACTTTCTTAGCCAATGGCTATAACCCCCAAAAAATCCAAAAAATACTAAAATCAGTAAACCACAATCCCCCTCCCCCTCTCCACAAGAAAGATTACACCAAATCTATCACCATCCCCTACATCCAGGGCACCTCTGAGCTGAGAAAATAACCAATATCCTCAAAAAATATGACCTTACTTCCTGTTACAGACCATATAAAAAGTTGGCATCCCTTATCCGCTCTACCAAAGACCAACCACTTCCCCTAGACCTACCTGGTGTATACCAGGTCCCTTGCAGCTGCAAATTGTCCTACTTTGGCCAAACAGGCAGAACAACAAATATCAGGATTTCAGAACACCAAGACTACATCCGGTTTCACCAGTACAGCCGCTCTGGGCTGGCAGACCATGCCTTAGATACCCACCATAGAATTCGTTGGAAGAAAACAAAAATAATACACCGCAGCAAGTTTAAATACAAAAGATTATTCAAGGAATCTTCAGCAGCTCTAAAAAACGTTCCTAACCTCAACAAATTTGGGTGCATGAAACTACCCCAAATTTGGGAGACTTACATTATGAGAACTTCAGCCCAACTGCCAAGACAACCAAATTAGTCCACCAGAGGGCACCATTAGGACTTTAGGAACAATATTAGTTTCTTGCTTTCTTCCTCATTTGCTTTTGTTAGTGCCTGCGTGCACATACCATATCTTTATGTTCCTGAAGATGGCAACGTGACGTTGCCGAAATATAGAAGTTATTCATTAAAGTTACCTTTAATTAATGTACTTTATATGCTTTGTTAATTCCATAAACTAATTACCAGTTATGTATGACCAACGTATAAGCCTTGCTACTAGAATTACTGCTCTCCAGAGACTCTGCTCTGGAGATCAGACATGGCATTGTGGCAAACTTGCCACAATGCCATGATAATGGATTTGAATCCTGACATGGCATGGATGTTTGTAATTGTCTTTAGGTGGGAGATGAATTTCATTGTCCAGTGTGAGACCACTGCTTCGCTTATTGGAAAAGTTCCATGTTTGGTCTCTCACAGCAGTTTCTCGACTATCTAAAAATGTTTAAAAATATATAAAATTGGTAAAAAAAAAAAAAAATTCTTAACCCACCCACAGTGCAAATGTACTATAGGTTTGCTAATAACCTTTCGTGGGTAAGAATCGCATAAAAAAAATAATAATGGCCACTTCAGGGCTCTAATAATCGAGAGAGCAGTTTTTCACTGGGCACTGTTACTCGAACAATATAGTCCACATTCCTTCTAGCTGGTGATGATTAGGTAGCAATGCTTGTCTGTAGCTTCAGTCATTTTTGAAAAAAGAACCTCCACTGTGCAATTGGAAGAACAATGAGACATTTTGCTCCTTGACTGGAAAAGATCTGTGTTCGGTTTATGTCATGACAAGAGGAATCTTTATACAGACTTTTTCAGTTCAAGATGAGCCAGTCTCATACAGATAGCAGGGTTTTTTCTCTCAGAAATTCGGGTTTTTAATCCCACATACAAGCAAATCAGTCATGAGAACACATGCGATTTACAGACAGAAAATACTGTTGGTGGTAGTAGGCAGAAGATGGCATTGTATGTTGATGGTAGTAATGTCGTTGTGGTGGTAGTAGTAGTTGGAAGATTAAGTTTGGATTATGATGAGTTGTGTATAATGGAATAGAATACCCTCTCATTATGAATCCAAGGACTTCTTGGAGATGTCACTTAATAATAAAGGATACTCTGTAGGAATGTTGGGGTTAGTTTGACTGGGAAAGGCTACATTAGACATTGCCAACCCATGTGCAGAGTTAACTTTATTATTATAATCTATGATTTCCCTTGATGATCCTCAACTCCCTAGAGATCTGATAATAATAATAACTTACATTAATCTTACCTTCTGTTAAATTTATCCATGCTAGATCACCACTTTAATAAGCATTGATAGTGAAGAATTTATGGAGACACAACACACATGTTAGAATAATTACTTAACATTAGGAAAGTAACATTTGACGTTTTGACCTATGTATCGAGGTCATCATCAGGAAAAATACATATGTATAAGATACAAGCTATAGTGCAGTGTCATGTAGTTTCAGAATAAAAATAAAATGAATCTAAATGCTTGTTAATCTTTTAACCCAGTCTGACCTCTTGCGGGAAAAATAAATAAATTAATTAAAATACAAATAAATTAAAAACAGAACTACATTAAACATTTCTAAAGTTCTCTCGTATTTAGATTTTCTTCTGGGCTTGTTCTGGTTGCTATAAGGGTTGCAAATGGGTCCTCCATATTCTTGGAATGATTAATCTGATATTTTTGTTCAGGTTTGGATAATGATTTAGCATTTCACAAGCTTCTTTGAATTTTCTCTCAAACCAGGTTTTGGTGCAGTGTAGGAACTTGGTGCCTTTCCAGTCAGTTCTGTGGCATGTTTGAAGTGCGTGGTCTGATAAGCCTGTTTTACTTAGTGGAGGTATTTAATGTGTCGTTTGTGTTCATCTTTTCTGATTGGGATAGTGCGTCCTGTTTTCCCTATGTAAGGTAGGTTACTGGTACATTGGATTTTGTAAACCCCTTGGTGGGCCAGGTATGGAAGAGGATCTTTTGAAGAGCTAAGTAAATTTCTCAATTTTGTCGAAGGTTTGAAGGTAGTCTGAATGTTGTATTTAAGTAGTGTTCTGTCTATTTTTTCCGAAATGGCTCTAATATAGAGTATGGCTATGGCATTCTTGTAATATTTTTTGTTTTTAGTAGCATTTTTATTGAGGATCTTGTGACCCCGTTTTTTTATTATAGTAATTTTTTTACAAATGTTTGGTTAATGATTTCGAATTCTTGGTTCTTCTTTCAGATCTTGTTCATTAGAGCAAATTGTTAGGGTTCTGTGTTTGAGAGTGCTTATGACTCGTAGTTTTTGGTTTGGATGGTGGTATGAATTGTTATATATGTATTGGCCTGTGTGTGTGTGTGTGTGTGTGTGTGTGTGTGTAGGTTTGTGGTAGACTGTGAAGGAGAGACAGCCTGAGGGAAGACATGTGACGAGTGTGTCTAGAAAAGGAAGAGAGTTGTAGTTTTCGATTTTGATGGTGAATTGGATACGTTTGTGATGAATGTTTTTTTTTCTACCACTATATATTATAAGATGATATAAACTGAATTTAATAGGTCGAAGATTTTGATAAAGATGTTAGCCTACTAGTTTCGCCACTTAACTAATGGCTTCATCTGGGCAAAATAACTCTATACAAAACAGCTTAAATTACAACTAATACTTAACCGAAGGATGAAAAATATCAAATTCATGTGAACCGTTACACGAACGTGTGGAGCTTGTATGTTAGCAGTTGGTCAGCCATTGTTTAGCAGGTGCATCCTATTATTGGCTGCGAAGTTGAACTCTGATGTGCTGAGCAATCTTATGAGTGATTTCCAAATGTCACCAGGGATCATTCCTTGGTTTCTGTTTAGGCTACCTCTTGAACAGATCACTACTGCAGACTCTTTTATTGAACGGGAGATGTAGTCATCTTCTATGTATGGCATAGTACTTTTATCCCATTCAATATTGTGGTTTGTGTTGTAAAAATGGAAAGCTAAACCCTAATTGTCTTCTCTGTTGTTTTCTAACAGCATAGAAGCTAATCTATGGTCCCTTATAGACAATATGATTAATGATACTTTTAATAGGACATTCTTTATTAGCAAGAACAGACTTATTAAAAAATGTAATGCTGCATGAAAAGAGTTGCAATTCAAGACCCAACCTTCCAGACAACAAAGTTATTTTCAACCTTTCAGATCACAACTTAGTGCTCTGAAAGGATGTTAACATCTGCGGAAGTTAACATCCTAAAAAAGTTTTCAGTTTTGCAGTCTCTCCGGAGTTTATACTGAAAGAAGACATTATGTGCAATATCAAGAAGCTCTTCATTTTTTACCTGTATCTGTTGCAAATGATGTAAGGTTAAAGGCTGCGATCATTCTCTCATCTTCCTGACCACCAAGAAAGAACATTACCTCTTTGAAAAGAGAGCACCAACCAATTTAAAGAAAAACGAGATAATTATCTTCAAAGAGATAATTATCCTCAAAGCAGACAAAGCCAACTCCACCATCATTTTAGATACCAGAGATTATATATAAAAATCTCAGTTTTACTTCGGACACATCCATTTACTGTCAATTTGACTCAGATCCTACTTGGATCTGAGTCAAATTGACAACCCAACAACCTCCTATGTAACATGGTCAACAAATCTTAAAAAGAAAATGAAGTCAATGCATCTGTTAACTCCACGTTTATGAAAGAAGGTACGGCCCATGGCCGTACCTTCTTTTTTTAGGTAAAAATTATTTTGGCACACAAAACGCTCGGAGAAGAGTATGTGGGCAAAGAGGACAATGATGTTGGGTGGAAATATGTTCTGTAAGAGAATAATATTATCATTGATCATGACATTAGTGAAAAGGACAGTTATTTCAAAGCTGACTAATAAATCTTCGTCATTGAGTGTGATGTTTCTAATTTTGTTTATAAAGTGTTGTGTATTTTTTATGTAGGAGGGGGAATGTCTGTCCCACCAACTCCTTGAGTGTGGCCACTAATTTCTTGGCTAAGTAACAATTAGAACTGTCAATCCCTTCACCTATTGGTTGTAGTGGTGTGTTTGTTTTGTGTATTTTCGGCAGACCATAAATTCTGGGAGCTTGGGCATAATGCAGTATTAGTTTTTTGGTTGTCCCTTCTTGCCATGTGGTCACCGATTTCATTAATTCTGTTGTTTTCTATTTGGTGCGGTTTGTAGGGTTGTAGTTCACCATTTGGTACGTGTTGTGGTCGGGTTCATTTTTTATAGGTGTGCTGTCCAATCGAGGACAATGGTAGCATTACCTTTATCTGCTTTTTTTTTTACTTTTGTATAGTGCATTTTCATGTGGCTTGTATCTTATATATATGTATTTTTCCTGATGATGACCTCAATACAGAGGTCATAACGTCAAATTTTACTTTGCTAATGTTAAATAAAGTAATTATTCTAACACACGTGTTGTGTCTCCATAAATTCTTCACTATGAATAGCAACCACCGTGTAACCTTGAAAGAAAGAACTTCAATAAGCAAGCTGTTCCACTCACTCATTCACTGCTCTGTGAGTGAAATACTAACTCTCATCCCCCTTCTTACCATACACAAACTCATTTTGTTTATAGGTCACCATTATATCACTCATCCTTCACTTTGTCTGCATCCCACTTCTTTCAGTCTGTCTTCATAATCCACATTCCATAATTCTAATCTCATCTTAGTAACTCTTTGCTCATCTTTCCACAGCATCTTCATCCCCTCTGAACCATGAGACCAGATCTGCACACAGTAGTCCAGTTGCAATTGTGTCAAGGCCTTGTGAAGAGACAAAATTACTTCCCTATATGCTGCAATATTCATTTCAGCATAGCATTGCAATCATCCTCTGAATTATATTTGCAATCTTTTCTATGTGACCTTTTAACTTGAACCTATTATCCACCACAATTCTAGTCCCTGTCTTCATCAGTTTGTGCAAACATGGATCACACCAATATTAAATGGTGTTCGAAATCTCATCATCCAAAAATGCATAATTTTACTTACTGATATAACATTGATAACCATCATCATTTGCCCACAGTTTAGCTTATTCAGGTATTCCGAAGTGGTTTATTATTTTTTTATTTTAATGAGATTGATTGAGAGACAAATTAAAAATTAATATCTTTATTTACAAACAAATAATATTAGTGTAAAGTATGGGTTTAACATTGTTTATAAAATGTTTGTTTTGTTTATTTGTTTTAGTTATAATGAAGATACACGTATCTTCATTATAACTAAAATTTATATTCTAAAGAGAAAAGGGCTCACAAACTTAACAGCACACATAACAGACATAAACATCACACAAGATTTATTTCTTCTCTTCAAAATCACAGGATTTGAAGAGAACACACAAACAAAACAGTTAGCTTCAAATTTATCAAGCACAGTTTCGTCCTCAGTAATGGCCATTGAAAGATAATTAACTCATATCTGCTTTTATTTGAAAAAAAAAAAATTAGTTTTATGCACAACCTTTCTTGAGTCAATATTTCTTCTTTCATGTCTTTAACATAGGAAATTAATATGTTAAAGAAGACATCAAAGAAGAAATATCATTTCCCTTTTCTAATTCTTGAAATGCAAAGATAATTTTAAAGTTCTCTTTTTTTTTTCTTTTCAGCAAATTTCTTCCTTATCCTTGAGCACAGAAATTTCATTACTTTCGAATTCATGGCAATTAACTATAATACGTTTGCTGCTTAATATATTAAAGGGAACTGTCCATTGCTTTGAGAGAAATTTTATAATTCTGATCACTTTAAAAAGTTTAAAGGAAAGGACCCTTTCCTTTAAACTATATTTCTCTTCTAACTTCTAATCACTTTTATTTACTTCTTATAAACTTCCCACTCTCAGAACAAATTCATTTCTAATCAGCAGCTGTTCTATTTTTTCTCTCTCACTATGTTAACTTCCTCTTCGGAATTATAAATTTTATGCAAGTGCACTACTGGCCAGCAAGCCAGATAATATGTCAGTGAGATGAAAACAAAATCTCACTTGCTGCATAAGCAAGACTGCAGTTCTTTACTGACATGAAAAGCTCATGGAAAATTAAATATTTATTCTCAAGTTTTTTAAGTTACAGAAATAAAAACTAAATTTGAGATGAGAATTTTTTACAAGTTTGATATTAATAAATATTGGAATTAAGCAGTTTGTGATAGGTCTTAATTATAAGTTTTCTTTTATACAAAACATTACTGAAGAAATTTCTAATTAATGCATTTACATTTTGCATTTAGTGAAATGCTTTTTTACAAGTTTGATATTAATAAATATTGGAATTAAGCAGTTTGTGATAGGTCTTAATTATAAGTTTTCTTTTATACAAAACATTACTGAAGAAATTTCTAATTAATGCATTTACATTTTGCATTTAGTGAAATGCTTACATATATAATCAAACTAAAACTTATCTTTTCTGTTTTATTTTTTTAAATCTGCTGTCATCAAAAGTTTAAAAAAATAAATAAAATAAAATAATCTAATATTACTAAATTTCAGATATCATACACCTATCCATCAGTCACCCTCTTATCCAATTCTCCGTTCCTATATCCTCTAATTTATGAAACAGCTTTTCATAAATAAGGGGATAAATCTCCCACAAATTGTTAGGGATAAATCGCTGTCATATTACTCAATTTTATAAGGGATAAATCTCCCCTCTCAAATTAGTATTCTTTGCAGCTTGTATTAAAGGAATGCCACAGGTTTGGGAACTTTTGTTGTAGAAATAGCCAAGTCTGCTATTTCTACAACAAATGGCGTCTTTGTTGACTAAGCATACTTTCATGATACATGTCATTTAATTATTATTGAATAATTCCACAAAATGCTTACAATTATATTCTAAATTTGAGCATTGATTAATAAGAACTTTTCTAGCAATTATTCCTCAAAATATGGAGTCGAATTTATTAATCATTACAGAAATGTGAGAACATATGATCATCTTTTTCACTGCCATATAATAAAATGCAAGGACTTATAAAAATGCAAAACTAAAATAATTATCTTGTGTAGATATTTTTTGGTTAGTTGCAAATTATCCATGATTTGTGAAAAATCTGCTGTCATTGGTCATCCCTGACCTATAATAATAATTATTATTTCCACATAATCCCTGTGATGTCATGATACTCATCATGGTCGCTCCACTTTAGCCAGCACAAAGTTATAATTACTGTATATTCTGGTGTATCAGTCGACTTTTCAGCATTGAAAAAAAGTACTAAATTTTTTAGGTCGACTTATACGCCTGGTCAAAAATTGATTGTTTCCAAGAAAAAACTAGTACGTATCATACTCTGTTAAATTTATTAGCAATATACAAAAAAGGGTAAATAAGTAAAAATATTTCAACTTATATCAAATTTTTTACAAAAGAAAATAGGTAGGTAACTACATGATTAAAATTTAATTTTCACTGTCTGAATGTATGAAAAGTTCATTGTACTCTGGTTCTATAATTTCTTCCGGTATATCGTCATATAAATTGTATTCGTTTTCTCCATCAGATTTAGCATCAATTTCATCATCGTTGTCAACAAAATCATCTTCCGAGCCATCTAATTTTTTTATTATTATTATTATTATTATTATTCAGGCCTCCAAGGAGTCAAAAGACTCATCGAGGGAGGTCCTTTCTAAGACATAAAGTCTGTCAAGACTCATCGAGGGGAGGTCCCCCCCTGAGAAACACAAAGTTTATCATACCACTCCTTAAACCCACTGACCGTTCTCGCTCCCACCACTCCATCAGGCAATGCATTCCACGGCTCAACCACCCTCCACACAAAGAAACCACTCCTTACCCTCTTGCTCACAGTTTCCTTTCGTAACTTCCAGGGATGGCCTCTTGTCATCACTCCTTCCCGCTGATCAACCAAGCGAAAGAACTCCCCAGTGTCAACCCTGTAACCACCTCTCAACAGTTTAAAAGTCTCAATCATATCACCTCTCCTTCTTCTATCCACCAAACTCTGCAGTCCACATTCTCTCAGCCGATCCTCATAACTATCCTTGTACAGTCCTGAAACCATCTTTGTCATCCGTCTTTGTATCCTATCCACAGTTAATTTATCCCCTTCAAATCCTGGGGACCAAATCTGAGAACAATAGTCCAAGTGTGGTCTGATCAGAGACTTATACAACGGAATGATAACCCTCTTATCTCTGCAGGTCAGTGTCCTTCTCATAATAGCAGCAATCCTCTGTGTTACCTTCACCACCTTTGCAATATGTCCCCTAAACTTCAGGTTTCTATCAATCATCAACCCCAGATCTCTTGTCTCCCCTACTTCCTCCAGTATAACTCCTCCCATAGAGTATGCAGCATCCCATCGATGTTTCCCAAACCTCAAGACCTTGCATTTTGCTGCATTAAACTGACACCCCCATTCATTTGCCCATCTATCTAGCTTATTTAAATCCTCTTGCAGGGCTACCACATCTGCACTATTACTAATAATCCTTCCAAGCTTCGCATCATCTGCAAACAACTGAATATCCCCCTGCAATCCACTGGCTATGTCATTGATATAAAGGTTAAACAATATAGGTCCTAGTACTGAGCCCTGTGGGACCCCACTTGTAACCCTCTGCCTCCTGGAAACTGCTCCACCATACACAACTCTCTGATACCTATCAGACAGCCAATCCTGAATCCAGTTGACCAATCTGACATCCAGACCCATGTGCTGCAACTTAAATATCAGCTTATCATGTGGCACCCTGTCAAATGCCTTCGCCAAGTCTAAGAAAATTGCAGTATATGCCTTTCCCTCATCTAATGCTCTTGTAACTTTATTATAAAAGGCTAGCATATTGCTAAAACAAGAGCGTCCTTTCACAAATCCATGTTGATTCTCACAGATAACATTACCCTCATCTGCCCAATGCTGTACACGGTCCCTCACTACTTTCTCCAAGATCTTAACAACTACTGATGACACACAGACTGGCTTATAATTAGACACTTCCAGTCTGTTACCACCCTTATGCAATGGCACTATCTTACCTTCCTTCCATTCCCTGGGCACCTTTGCCAAAGCCAGACTTTCATTGAAAAACCACGTTAAAGGTACTGTCAATTCCCTAGCACATTTTCTCAAAACTCGTGGTGAAATACCATCCAGTCCAACAGCTTTACTGACATCCAGAGTACTCAGTGTCTGAAACACACTCTCCTCCTGTACCTCCAGACCTCGTACCAGTCCTATCCCTCTAGCATTAAAACTGACTCCTCTAGGATGAAATACTCCAATAAAGTGTTCATTGAACAATTCCACTATGTCCTCTGCATCAGTCACTCTATTCCCATTTTTATCCCACAATATCATTCTTCCACAGTCATTTCTCCTCCTACTGGCCACATAGCTAAAAAATTCCCTAGGATTTTCTTTGGATCTTAGGGCCAATCTCCTCTCATATTCGAGTTTCGCTTTCCTTACCACACGAGTCACTATTCTGGCCTGTGTCTTATATTCCTCGTGCATCTCTTCACCTGTCTTCTTATATCTCTTCCATAGCCTCTTTTTCGCATGCAATTCCTGTTTAATATTGTTTGTCATCCACTTTACTCCAAATTGCGCCCTCTTCTTCACTCGTGGTATACAACTTACCATTGCTGATAACAAATATTCTTTCACAATTTCCCACGCACTGGTGATATCCCTGCCTTCCAATTCCTCCCTCCATGAAACTTCCCGAAGTTGACGTCTAAGACTATTATAATCACCTGCCTTATAATTCCACATAAGTTCCCGTCTCTTTGATACTCCTGCATGTCTATTCATTTTCCAAGTCAACACCATATGGTCACTCTCTCCAACTGGTGGGAGAGACGTCAACTCAGTTATTATCAACTCTTCTGATGCTATAACCAAATCCAAAACTTTTGAACCCTCTTCTTCCCTCTGTTACATGTTGCCTAAGACATTTGTCCCTCATGAATTCTAGAAATTCCATTCCCCTATTGCTACATGCATCTTCCTCTCTCCAATTTATACTACTGAAGTTAAAATCTCCCATAACAATCATTCTTCTTGCACTTGCCAAACTTAGCTGTCTAAACATCTCCTGGTTCTCATCCTCTGTGCTCCTGGGTCTGTAGCAACACCCCACTAAATATCCTGTCTTGCCTACCTCTACCTCACACCATACGCTCTCAAAATCATTTGTCTCACTTCCTTCCAAATTCTCCACTCTTAGAGGACATAGGTCATCACTTATCATAAGCAGTACCCCACCACCACGCCACCACGCTTTCCCCTCCTATCCTGACGAAAAATGCTATATCCAGCGACTTCTATTCCTGTTGTTATATCCCCTTCTGTCAACCACGTCTCAGTGATCGCAATAATTTTTGGCCAGGCTGATGCTATCTGCGTCACCAATTCCTCTCCCTTATTCTGGATACTCCTGGCATTAGTATACAGCATATAAATGCCATTGTTTCTATACCCAGCATTATCCCTTCTAGACTCCACTGGGCTCAGTCTTACCTGACATTGTCTCCCTTCTCCCAAGTATCCATTCCCACAAGAGGCCACCCCTGCTATCATCCTCCCTGGGACACACTGACTCGTTCAGAACAGCAATCTCTCCAGATGCCTACGTCCTTCCTCATTCAAATGTAAACGGTCTCTCGCAAACAACTCCTCTCTTTCCTCAAACGCACTCCAAACATCCACATATACCAGTCCTCTCTTGTCACACATTCTCGCTATTATGCCATTCAATATCACCGCTCTTCTGCTCAGCTCATCATTATCATACCTAGGCAACACGCACACTATTTTTCCTCTCTCTGTCTTCTTCCGTACAGTCTCAAGCAAAAATCTCATATCTCTCGCTGCCCGACTTACATTACCACTCAAGTCATTCGTTCCTACCATCACAATCATCTCATCCACCCTTTCACTTCTCTTAATTGCCATAACCACCCTTTCTATTGTTCCTCCTGGCAAACACTCCTCACGCATCCTATCCTGAACACCACAGATCATTGAATCACCATACATTATACCTCTTACCATTCCATCGCTCCTATTGTTTCCATTCTCTCCTCTTCTTTCATTCCCATACCTCTCTCTTCTACTGTTTCCATTCTCTCCTCTTCTAGCACTCCCATACATCTCTCTCATTCCCTCTCTCCTACTGTTTCCATTTTCTCCACTTCTAGCACTTCCATATCCCTCTCTCATTCTGTCTCTCCTACTACTGTTTCCATCCGCTCGTCTTCTAGCATTCCCATACCTCTCTCTCATTCCATCTCTCCTACCGTTTCCATTCTCTCCTCTTCTAGCACTTCCATATCTCTCTCTCATTCCGTCTCTCCTACTGTTTCCATCCTCTTGTCTGCTAGCATTCCCATACCTCTCTCTCATTCCCTCTCTTCTACTGTTTCCAATCTCTCCTCTTCTAGCACCCCCATACCTCTCACTCATACTCCCTAAATTCTCTCTCTCTCCTACTCTGATTCGCCTTGCATTCATCTCTTCCATTCTCCTAATCTTATCTTTCATACTTCTGCTCTCATTCACTAGACATTCCACCTCCTCTTTCAACTCATCTATCTCCCTCTGCAGGTCAGTCACTCTTAATCTAAATTCACTCTCCCAAACAAAACCATCTCCTAAACTTCCACAGTCACTCACACCTTCCACACATTGCACATTTTTTAAAAGATTTTATTACTGTATCTGGTTTTATTTCATCCCATGCTTTTGCTACCCATTCACACATAGTTAGCAAAGATGCATGTCGCATTTGTCCTCCTTTTGTGTAACTTTTCTCTTCTTCTTGCATCCACGCATTCCACTGTTTTTGTAAACTGTGTTTAAATGGCTTGTTTATACAAACATCCAACGGTTGCACTAGTGAAGTTAACCCACTTGGAATCACTACCATATTAGTATTATTCTCTCTTAATAAAGATTTTGTGCTCTCCGTTAAATGAGATTTGAACATGTCCCACGCTAAAAGACTGTTTGGATTTTTTAATGCAACTTGTAGTGTATTCCAAATATTTTTTATCCACAGCTTAACTCCTGCTTCGTCCATCCAATCATTCTCATGAACATGAACAAAAAAAAATTTCTTGGAATTTTGATTATCTTTGGCATTGTTTTTCTTTTAAAAATTACCATAGGTTTTAATTTAGTACCATCAGCCATACAAGCAAGTACAACTGTGAAATGGCTTTTTTCATGTCCAGTTGTTTTTAAAGAAATAGTTTTACTTCCTTTCAATTTACTGTTCTATTCCTGATCATGTCAAACATAACTGGGGTTTCATCCATATTTCTGATTTGAGACAATAAATAATTTTTTTTCTTTCTTTTAGCAATTATAAATCTTCGAAAACTTAATATCGGTAACTTATCATCTGAATCCTTTGGCAGCTTCTGTGCGATTTTCGTTTTTAGTCGAAGCACTAAATTTTTCCTTTCCATAAACCAGCTACACCAACTCACTGTAGCTTTGAAGTTTTCGCTGTCCTTTTTATTTGCTTTGCCCCACTTCAAAGCAAATAAACAAATATTATTTCTCATTATAATGAGTCCATTTTGGCAATTTTCTCGAACCCAATCCGCAACATTATTTTCCAGAATAAGCCACTTACAAATTCCTTTCCGTAATGCGCATTTATTTTTTGGCATTTTCATTATTAAAATTTCATTTTTTCTCCAATCACGAACTAGTTTTTCGTTTATTCCGAACTGACGTGCAGCAACACAGTATTTTCTTTTGCAAATTTAATCACTTTGCACTTGAAACTCGCGTCATATTTCATTCTTTTAAAAGAAGCCATTGCACTTTAGTTCACTATTGGTCAACTAGTCAATACGAAATAAAATTTCTTTTGACAACTAGGTATTTTATATCTTTTGCTAAAACAAAGAATGGAAGGACTAAAAAGGCAGTTATGATCCTAGTGGTTGATGCCTGGATAAAAATTTTACTTAGAAATTGTCATAATTTTTATTTTTAAAGAAATTTTTCGAATTTACTTATACGACGAGTATACTATAAAAACTCAAATAAACTCAAAAAATTCCAATATCGACTTATATGCCAGGTCAACTTGTACGCTGGAATATCAATTCTTAAATTCACAACCCTCTTGGCAACATATTCCACCACCCACTGTGCAAAAAAAAAAAAAAAACTTGAGGACATGGCCTCTTTGTTGCTTCCTGAAATAGCTTATACATATAATCCCATCCACAATGATCTGTAGATGCAATTTTCTCAATCTTTCCTTAAAGCTGATATTCTATAATCTTGGTAGCATTTTTTTTATTTGCTTCTGTACCTAAATCTGAATTTTTTTCATATTCTTAAAACAAACAAGCTGCACTGTTGCAAATAGTCTTCTTAGTTTTTGTCTCACTTTTGCATTGTCATCTGAACTTTTCCACCATCACCTGCAGATCTGCTTTTATATCCTTTCCACCATAGCTTCAACATCAGAATGCTTGTTCTTCTCTCTCAATGTTTAAAACCTTGCATCTAGTTATTAATCTGGTATCCCCATTACTCTCAAAGTATCTCTCTGTTAAACTTGCATCCACACTCACTGACTCAAAAAACATTACTGTTTGACAACAGCGGTATAAAATTTGAGAAGATTATTATTAATGATGACATATGGTGACTTTTCAGGAAGTTTGACCTTACGTAAATCTTTCCACAAAGCCACTATATGTCACCATTAATAATAATAATAATAATCTTCTCAATTTTATACCATTATCATCAAACAGTAATGGACCCAGGGAAAATTGCCATAATAAGTTGTGGTCTTATTATTTGTTTCATTTCTGATTTCCCCATACTTGCTATCTTGCCCAAATATACTGTTTTTCATAAATTGGAATAAAAAGAAAAATCACAACAACTTGGGGGGGTGGGACGAGAAAACTCATTATACAAATGAGTTACTGTCAGCATATATGCAAATGAGCCAAGGCATGAGAGTAGGCATTTTGGAGTGGTTTTGTGTTTTGTTTCTGTAGTGAGAACAAGACATTTCGTGATAGCAAACTTCTTGGATATGGCTGCAAAACATTCATTTAACCAATGAATTCAGGTGGTGAGTCATCATAAGTCTTAAGCCTGGTCACAGTCAGGATACAGATATCCAGATGGTTTCACGTGAGTAGGTCTGTGATGCACAGACTGTGGAACCAATTCCAGTAGTCATGAACAGCATCCTGATGATACAGTGAAGGAAGGCCATGCTACAGCTACAGTGGGTGACAGATATCTTTGATTATCTGCTTCCAAAACAGGAATGATATCCTGATTCAGCTATGATCTGACCTTGTGTTGTCTACAAGAACATTGATATCTGCTTCCACTGTGCACACCTAACAGAACCATGAATGCTGCAACTTATAGAGATCCATATGTTCATGCATATGCAGATGCAACAGGGGAGATGTTTATGCTGCAAGACAATAATGCTCATCCTCATTGAGTCAATCTCATGAAACCAATATATTCAAGAAGAGACTATCATACATGTGGAGTGGCCATAGTTTGGCATAGGATTAAGAAAGACTTTTAAGTCTTTCTTAATCCTATTGAGAGAAAATACTTGTTACTGCTCTCAACCCCCCCACCCCCCCCAAAAAAACCCTTGAGGGACATAGGAGAGCTTTGCAGGAACAATGAGTTGTTATTACCAACTGAGTTCCTAGACACCCTTTTAAACAGTATGAAATGTGAGTGCTGTATTGCCCTAATTGATGGCCATTCCTTATTGAGGCACTTTGACAATTCCATTTTGACCTCATGTTTTTGAACCATTGTCTTCATGTACCTGTTTGTTACTGAATCAAACTATTTATTTATAGTTTTTGTGGGTGTTTCTTTCACATCTCATACTGCATTTTACTGAATTGCATAAAAATTCATCATATAGTTTTTGAGTTATCATGATATTTCTCTTTGTTCCTTAATTAATGGAAAACAGTATACAAATAATGCTACAAGGGCTTATAGTCTCTGAATGTAGAGGCTTTTTGGTCTAAAATGTATTTATTACTTGCCACTTTAATATCACATCACCTTCCCCCAATCCCACCAAGGGCATGGATGTTTGTGGTTGTCCTACTAACCATTTACCATATATATACTGTGACCTGTGTCCTGGCACAGCATGACCCTTAATGTCTTTACACCATAAAAAATCAAATAATAAAAAAAAAACCTTTCCCTACCACACACACACACACACACACACACAAAATAATTAACAATGCAAGAAGCAGCACAAAATATTATTATTTAGGCTTCCAAGGAGTCAAAAGACTCATCGCTGGAGGTCCTTCCTAGGAATGAATTTTAATAATAAATTTAATTTGTTAATAACAGAGCATTGATGCACCTATAGCAGATCATGTTTGGATAAAGTGGGCCATTAATTTAAAAGAGCATAAATGACTGTTTTGAAATTGCATCACAAACTGTCAGAGGTAGGGTGGGGATATCTGATCTGACACAATAGCACAGTGATATTTGATATAGTCAGAATTAGTATGTCATTAATTTGCAATAATTGTGATTGACTGATCCTAAGTTAGATTGAAGCTCTTGCAACTCAGAAAAATTGACTAGAATTTGTAGTATTTTAAAAAATAATATAACCTTAGTGTTTAGGCCTTTCAGATGGTGGCAGTCATCCTGATGCCTACAAAATCATTGATAGCTTTGGGCTTAATTATCACTGATGGCTAAGGGTAGAGACCAGCTACCTGTGAATCTTCCAAAAAGTTAATGCTAAAAGAGCTCTATGTTGTTCTCCAGTTTGGAAAGAAGATTTCAGAAGATTTTTTAATGACTGAACCTTTCAAGTACAGCCAGTTATACATCTGATCAGAACTTTGACATGAACTGTAGAGAAATGTAGTGAAATACAGGATAATCCTGAATATATCCATGACATTTGATAATTCTTTCATAAGGGGTCTAGCAATAAACTTTTCAGTATACATAACCAATAAGATTTATTCTTTTTTATGTTTTCCCTGGATGAATGTACACACATCTTTGTGTTAGTAATGAGTTTTCTATGATTACTGCAGAAATCCAGAAAGGAAATTCTGGACTAAACATTCCTCTGAACTTCAATCCATTTCTCTGCATGTTTAAAAAATATTGTTGTAAATCTTGGTTTCATTATATTAATCGTCTTTTCTAATAACTCAGAAACTTTCTCCTTTTTTATTATCACTACCTTCATAATCACACGTCCCATTTTCCATTTTGAAATTGGCCCATATCTTCTTCTTCTCTTCCATCATCTATGTGGATGATGATGAGTCCAAATGAACTCTTTCCACTTCTGTCTGTCCCTGGAGAGTTCAAACAATTCTGTCCAGTTTGGTGTCACTTGTTGTGATTTGGTTTTCAGGTCCTCTTTTATTTTATCTATCCATTTAATTCTGGGCTGTCCTTTGGATCTTTTACCTTCCATCGTTGTATACAGGACTTTAGCTGATAATCTTTCTGGTCACATGGCCAAACCATCACAGTCTTCTTTCTTGGATTTTGCATATTATTGTTATTTCTTGTTTTAGTCGTTTCCTTATGCCTTTGTTTCTTAGTCTATCCAGCAGAGATACTCCAAGTAATCTTTTTAGCCAACCCATTTCAATAGTTAGTAATTTTTTTTCTTCAGCTTTTTTGAGATTCCATATCACCTATGGGTGATATGGCCCATATCTTCTTCATCATGGCCATATCACCATACTATAAATAGCTTCACATGCATAAAATTCATTTTTATATGTTAGTTATTCCTTCTTTTCCATGATCCTTATTGACCGTATTGTTAATTAGGAAAGACTTAATAACAGTAATAATATTAAAGATACCAAGCAATTTTATATGCTAGGTTTTTAATCCTTTTTCCCAAGTAAGCAAACAGACAAGTAAGTCAAGTTTGCGCCTGCACGTAGTGCAAGCACAAACTTGACCTTACTTGTCTGTTTGCTTACTTGGGAAAAAGGATTAAAAACCTAGCTTATAAAATTGCTTGGTATCTTTAACATAGTATATACCCAAGGTAAAAAAACTTTCAACAATAATAATAGTTATCCTCTAAAGTTGCAGTTGATATGTTTTTTTATTCCCTCTTTTTTCTTAGGTACTACAGAAAGAAAAGTTCCATTACCTACATCTAATCCTCTTACTTATTTGTTCCATATGGTTTCCTGTCCCAACTACACATATGAAATACTCTCCTGGGTGTTTTTCAGCCTAATGACACAATGCCTTCCAGGTAAATCTCTTGCCATTGTACTTTTTTTTTTGTATTTTTAATAATTTGCATATTTATATCTATAATTATCAACTCTTTTAGTTAATAGTTAAAAAAAAAAAAAAGTCTGTTGTTCGGTAGCTTATTCTCATATTTTATAGTACAAAGAGCAGTTCCTTCCAGAAATATGAGAACCATTTCGTATTTAAGTCCTAAATATTCACATAAGTTTGTTGTTTTTTTTAATGCAAATCTCATCCATGAACGATACATAGTGTATTGGTATTAATACTATAGGTTGGTTAAAGGTTATATCTGGCAGGAAACTCTGGCCTCCAGTAAGTAGGGTGGTAATCTCATAACAAGCAATGAAAATCATCTATCATCTAAAGATATTGGCTTTGGGTGATAACCCACTGTCTGTTAGTTGGTGAGCAGATACGTGAACTACTCATCCAATTGCATTCATTGTTAGAAAGTATAAATATTTTAAACTTTTCTAATAGTGGATGAAAAGAAACTTACTGTGTTAGGTTGAAGTTGTTCTTAAAATGACTTTCTTCTGAAGTTTTGAGATGTGGCAATATTTTGTTTACATGAAACCTTCACATATACTGAATGTACATTATGAGGACTGAAGTGAGGGATAAATTAACCAAATTATACATATGCAGTATATATATGATTTGTTCGCATTTAGTATTGCAATTATATGCTTAGTACTATTGGAGCTGTCATATGATAAAGCGATAGCAATATTAAGAGAGACTTAAATGCAATTAAGTAGTAAACTTGCTTACCATATATTGTATTCCTTAGCGAATAACACAGCAATGTTGTATGTATATTATTTGTAAGTTTGTTTAGAGTAGTGTTTGTATGTCACTATTGCTGTACAGCATGCGAGCACTATAGCAACTGCAGCCATTTGTCACTTCAGTTTCACTTTGAATCTCTGTAATGGACATGCACATTAGTTGTTTTTTTAGAACAGCTGACACTAATAAACTACTGAGAGTTAAGTTCACTAATCTTGAGAAAGTTTTTATATGCATCTTTAATTGCTCTCCAAAGAAATGGAACTCTGAAGTTGATTATTGAAGTACAGTATAATATATCCAGCCTTTGTATATGGAAATATTTTATGCTTAATGAAAGGCAAGTAAGGCCTGTATAGCTCAGTGGAAGTGGCACTTGCATCCTCTGCATTAAGTTACTCAATGATAGACTTAAGTTCAAGTCTAGTCACCGACTGGGGGAACTTTTTCTAAGCCTATCTTTGACCAGTTCCTGAGTTACTCAATTTCTCTTGTGGGCAAGCAGGTTTTTCATCCCGTAAACTCAAGAAAATCAACCGTAGAACTTGCATTATTTCAGACAGTAACATATCTTGTTAGGATTGGATACCAAGAGATGGCAACACTTGTTTGCCCTTCTCTTCATTGGTTGCTGCTTATAATTGGTGATAGTCATTGGCCAGCTATCTCTGATTGGCTACCGGTGGAGACTGAACTGCCCACTCAGTCTCCAAAAGCTAGATATAAGGGAACAAAAGGCATTAGCTAATAGCTGATTATGAAATGCAAGTGATATATGTTCCAAGAGCAATATTGAATCTATGGTAAAAAGTCCCAGTATTGAAATTGCATTTGGAACTTCTCAGTTAATGTATTCTTATTGTTTGAGTGATTATTCTTCATGTCTACGTAGTTCACAAAATTGAAAGATGGATGCAATTCAAGTATATTGGTCAAGTGAGATCTTTAGCTAATATATTTAAGGAATTTAAGAGATAGACTGAATGAATGAGAAAAAAATTAAATAAAGGAAGATATATTGAATCATAAAATGCATGTTATATATTCAGTTTGCTTTTGTAAAATATTTTGCGTTATCTTTCAGTATTAAATTAAATGAAAATCAGAGTATGAGAAAATATTATTGAGCTCATTTATGTAATTCTTAAAATAGCTATTTAATTTTTTTTTGTATGTATTATCTGTTATATATAATTATATGTTTACAGTAAATATTTTAATTTTTTAGCCATTGAACTTCATTCTTTAGAACGCAGCATGTTGATCCTGAAGTCAATGCACCATCATGGATACGAATCCGAAACATTATAACCAACAAAAATAAAATTATATATATATTGTTATCTTACTCCTTGGCTGTCTTCAATATAACAAATTTGGGTATATGTGGGGAATAACATACTTGGAGCAAATCAAGCTAATTTAAAATATAACTCCTTCTTTAACTTCTGCCTCCATTGGAGCTCTGGTTTTTCTATGTTTGCAGACAACTTCATTATGCTTCCATGGCTGAATTGAACAGAGTTTTCTTCAGAGTTTGCCAGTGAGTCTCCAAGATTTGATTCTTGTCTTCAAACACTTTAATTTTTCCTTGAATAAATGTATTTGAGTCCAGAGTTCACCCCTAAAAGCTGCTCAACTTTCATACACACTTTTCTGTTCAACATGATATTCAGTTTTATCCTACTGAAAACAATTAACTTCATGTTTCAGATCACCTGTATACTCTTTGTGTACTGAACCAGCATGAAGATATAATGCTGGTTCAGTACACAAAGGTTCAGAACTATGATAGCTATATCAGATATAGCTATCATAGGTCATTGAGAATTTGTGCACAACTTTATGTTGGAGTGTGGTATTAGTAATGACTAGTCCATGTCCTGAAGAGAAATCCAGTATGTACTTACCATTAATAAAAGTTTTGCACTTTTCTCCATTTTTCCCAACACTTTATCCATATATCTAGTATTTATTTCCTACTGTGCTATTTAGATCTCCTGTGACAATTAACTTTTCCATTTCTTTGATAGCTGATTATGAAAGGCAAGTGATATATGTTCCAAAGAGCAATATTGAGTCTAATGACCCAAAAAAAATTCCTCTGTTTCTTCCTTATTATAATCTTCTGTGAGGCCATAAGCACAAACAAGTCTTGTTGTCTAATTATCCATTCTGATGTTTGCCCACATCACTTTACCTGATATTGCCTACCATTGAAGAAGATAATCCTCATGTTTAGTATTGAATACTATTATTATTATTATGGGCAACTCCAAGGAGTCGACAGACTCATCGAGGGAGGCCCTAACATCATGTCAAGAACAACTATTCAACATTCACACAGTATCTATCATACCTTGCCTTGAACTCATTCACGGTCGTAGCACCCACAACAGACTCTGGAAGCTTATTCCACTCATTTACCACTCTCCAAGTAAAGAACCTAGCTCTAACACCCTTGTCAACCACGCTCTTGCCCAGCTTCCATGCATGGCCCCTAGTCCTCCCACCACCAGTCATATTTTCAAAAATATCTTCTGGATCAATCTTATAAAAACCTTTCAGTAATTTGAATGTCTCAATCATATCACCCCTCCTTCGCCTATCGTCCAATTTCTGCAACCCACAAATCTTCAACCTATTCTCATAAGGTTCATTCCACAGACCTGCTATCATCTTGGTCACTCGTCTCTGGACCCTCTCCACTTCCTCCCCATCACGAAGAAACCCTGGTGCCCATAGCTGGGCACAGAAGTCCAGATGGAGTCTTATCAAGTCGATACAGAGGAACAACAACTTGTTCGTCTCTGCATGTTAAAGTATTTTTCAGAAGCCAAGTGATTTGGTGAGCTGTTTTAGTTACTTTTGCAATGTGCCCCCTAAACTTCAACTCCCTATCCACCAACACTCCCAAATCCCTGGCCTCATCAATCTCCTGGAGTATGATTCCACCAATGCGATATACTGCTGCTATTCTTTTCACCCCAAAGTGCATAACCTTACACTTTGCCACATTAAATTGACATCCATTTTTCCTAGCCCAGTCCTCCAAACTATCCAAATCATCCTGTAAAATTTTGACATCTTGTGCACTCACAATTGCTCTACCCAACTTTGCATCATCAGCAAACAAGTGAACACTTCCTCTCAGATCCTTTCCAATATCATTGATGAACAAATTGAAAAGCATTGGTCCAAGAACAGAGCCCTGTGGCACTCCACTAGTCACAAGACGTCTTTTAGACTCCACTCCTGAATAAACCACTCTTTGATATCTCTCCTTCAACCACCCTCTTATCCATCTCACCAACCCTATATCTATACCCATCTGCTCCAGTTTACTGATTAGGGTTCCATGTGGTATCCTATCAAAGGCCTTGGCAAGGTCCAGTAGTATCACTGTAAACCCATTACCCCTATCCAGTTCAGCCGTCACTGTGTTATAAAACGTGAGCAAGTTACTGAGGCATGATCTACCCTTCACAAAACCATGTTGTCCCCCATACAGTATCCCATTTTCTTCTATCCAATCTTGTATTTTCCTCTTGACTATTTTCTCTAAGACCTTGACAATGATTCCTGATATGCTAATCGGTCGGTAATTTACAACAGCAGTCTTGGAACCACCTTTATGCAGTGGAACTATTTTCCCCTCTTTCCACCCGCTCGGGACTAACCCAGACCCGAGACTCAAATTAAACAAAATGGTCAAGGGTACTGACAATTCTTTAGCTGCTTCTCGTACAACACGAGCTGGTATACCATCCAATCCGACAGATGTATTGACATTGAGGTTATGCAATAGACTACTCACCTCCACTTCATTAACCACAATTCCCGTATAATCTACTGGTTTATTCGTTTCTGCAATGTCACCACCTGGATGATATACTTTTGCAAAGTGCTCACTCAGTATCTCAACTGATTCAGTTACCTCCCTACCATCGGCATTCTTTAAAATCAATCTGCCATGTACATTTTTCCTTTTACTTGCTACATATCTAAAAAACTGTTTAGGATTCTCTTTAGCCTGCATGACCAATGTTCTTTCGTAATCCTTTTTTGCTTTTCTTACCACACTCGTCACCCTTCTGGCCTGCGCTTTATACCGTTCATGTGCCTGCCGGTCACCCTTCTCCTTAAATTCCCTCCATAGTTGTTTCTTTTTTTGCAACTCAAGCTTAATAGTGTTATTCATCCATTTAAAATTTTATCTATATCTGCTACTTCCTTTCCTTGATCATTATTGCTTGAATATAACATCTTGTATATTTTACTTAGAAAAACCTCAAATTTGTTGTTGTTGTTGTTCAGTCTTTGTTTCATTAACACTAAACCTCATGTCCTTCTAATTCTTCTGACAGTTCCAGTTCTTTTCCATTGATGGTGCCAATCTTGAATTCTGATGATGATGATGCTGATTTGGAGTTTGTTTCAGTAGCTGATCACTCTTTGTTTTACTGGGTGACACCCCCAACTAGCATGAAATTCCATCATGTTTTGCCTTCATTTTATTTTGGGTTAGGTAATAATACATTTTTGTTGGCTCATTTCCAAATTGTCAGCCCATCCTCTTCTGTTCAGTATCCATTAGATACATTCTCATGGGGGTACACCATGATACCTGATTGGTTCTTCACATTCCTGAAAATGCTATGGTTCTCCTCACAGTTATCTATCTTTGACCTCTAAATGACCTCTACAATTATTTAAGCAACCACACAGTTTATTTATTTAATCCTAGTTTCATGGGCATTCACTACTTCAGGAGAGTGGTATAAAACGAACTTAACTGATTTTATGCTGACTTAGTTCAGCAATAAGCAAATTAATAGTAACAGTAATACCGAATATTTTGTACATAGTGTGTATACAACTACATGTGATGCATAGTGTCAGAGATCTGCATGCACCAGGTTTTTGATGAAAGATGACCAAACCTGATGTAGGATCATACTTGTTTCTCATTTTATTGATTTCGAAGTTTTTTTAACATCTCTAATGACTCCTTGAATGCTCTGGCAAAGTTGTACTCAGTGTTGGTCATTTCTGTGTTTGGTCTGACATGCGTATCTCTACTAACTGCCCTGTTTGTCTCACATAGCATATTCCACATGAACAATTGATTTTGTATATGCCATAATTTTTGATCGGTGAATGGGGAGGTTTCAGAGACGAAAGGAGACGAGATTTTGTTTAGTGAGGATAAATATACTTTTATCCCTTATTAGCACATTATCATCGAGATTCTGTCCATGACAGATTATATGTAAGGGAGTGATACTGCACTTCTATATTTCTGTTTTTTCCACTCCATCTTGTTTGCCTGGTGGTGATGTTTATGATGCCCATTAGGATGTTCTCAACTATTTCTGTTTTATTATAACCATTTTTTTTTTGGAAGAATAAGGCTGAGATATGAGTTCGTGGCTTTTTTTCTTCATGCTGCCTGGAAATTTTATATTTCCTGTCTTGAAGGATTTTTTTGATACCAATTTTTTTGTGATGGATGATGGTTAGACTTTGCATGGAGGTATTCTTCCATGTGCATTGATTTTCTGAAGACTGAATAATTAAGTTTATTTTGTTCAGAGACGATCTCCTTGAGGTGTCTACCTTTTCTAGACACATCTTTCAAAAGGTTCTTTTGTTGTTGTTGTTGTTGTTTAAAAGGGTACACTAGCAGATACTTAGTATCCTTTTAAGGATAATTATCATACCATCATCAGCCCAACAATACACTGTTCTCAGTATGTGAACACATAGAGTGAGGAATATCCATTCCAATAACTTGGCTCTTGCTGCAGAACTCATCTACTGTAACCACATATTTTTAACCACACCACATTCAGCCAAGCACATCAAACTAGCAGTCTTATTTATTCACTTAAACAGACATCATTCTGTATCACATCCAGAGGTGTTAGATAAGTGCATACTGTGTGCCTTTAACTTGGTTTACTGTGAACAGACAGGAAGATCTGTTAATATTTACTTCGAAGAACATAAGACTTATATTCGCTACCATCATAATGGCAGGGCAGAACTGGCAAAATGCTTCATCTAATTCCCATCACAGAGGATTAGACAGAAGAAAACTACAACACTATATATAAGTTATAAAGTTATGACAGGTGAGAAAGACTGTTTTGAGGTTAGGAGCAGCAATGGAGCATTCTCCAAATTTCAACAAATATGGCTGCATTAATTTACAAAAATTTTGGAAGAAATAATTTTATGACTGACTTCTTCCCAACATTGTCAACTTCTTTTTATCCAGCATTAGAGGGAACCAAAATAGGTTATTGGTTCTTTTTCTTGTGATCATTACAATTTAGAATTGTTTCCTCTACACGTTATTAGTGCCTTTATACTGTTTATGCTCTAAAGATAAATGGAGGTTGTAAAAGCAATGAAATATTAGCAGCTTAATAAAAAATATATTTATTTTGTTTAGTGATGCTGTTTATAACACTCAAAGAATAAGATTTTTCTTTGAGTGTTATTCATTTAGGGTTGTTGCCACCTTTTGGTAAGTCTAAAGAGGGGACACACTTATCGAATATGAAAGTCTTTCCCTCCCCTAAATGCATAAAATGAAAAAGCCAAAGTTGAATATGTAATTCTAACCTTATTAAAAGATTGAATACATTGGTACCGGTATTAGTGATTTAATAATATTTGTATTTTAAAGTTTAATTTGTATGATTTTACCTTAAAAATTAAAAATTCACTATAATATAACTTGAAACACTTTTAATGGGGAGAAAATACTGAGCAGCACAAGCCTACCTGTTCTTGAAATGTAAGATTTGAAACTGTACTTCTTATTTGATTTGGCTGCTTCTAAAAGCTGTCTGTTTTGTTTCACTCTCACAAAATAGTCCTTGCAAGTGTCTGTAACATTTTTTGAAATGATGATTTCACTTTTTATGAGGTCAGCTGAGCACTTGTTTCTTGAGTCTGTCCATTCTAAGTTCATAAGAGAGAACACCCTTTCTACAAAGGCATTACTACCAGGAATGCTTAAAGCAAACCGTATGAGCTTATAGAGATTGGGAATTACCAATATTCCGAATAATCTCCTTCTATTTCATACCTAAGGTCTCTCCTGCTGTGTAGTACACTTTAGTAGTATTTATTTTGTCACAACTCAAGCAGAATTCCTTGTATAACTCATCCAGGCTAATGTCGGATTCTAGATTAAGTGCCTTCACAGTCTCTTTGAGATGCTTGAAAAACAATTCACTTTGGAGGTTTAAGTTCTTCAGCAGACTAAAAAGATTGTTTTCTGTGAAGTCAAATGATTTCTCCAAATGGCTTAAAGCTTTCTCATAGAACTTAAGAAAGTTGACTTGCACTGATTGCTTTCTTGAGGGATCATGGCTTCTAATACCTCTTCAGTGGCATTTCCAAAGAACCTGTCCTCATGTTTAAAAAGTTTGTTTCGTAAAACACTGACTACTTTAAATGCTTCTGATGCACTCAAATCTTTATTTTCTATGAGTTTAATACATTCCTCAAAAATGGGTGAAACATTTGAAAAAAAAAAGTAGAGTTTGGCTTGCTTGATGGCCTTCTTGTCATCAAATATTTTCCTCAGAAAAACAGGACATTCTTCAGTGCTTTTAAAATAGCTCTCAATAGCATCCCAGTTAAGTAAAAGTCTATCAGCTGCAGGTTTCAAGGAAAGCCATCTAGCACAAACATGCCTCAGAACCTCTTGCCATTCTAAATCAACAAACTCAAAATAACTCTTCTCTCCTTTTGGCGGAACAATAAAAGTGGTTGTAAACTTTGAGAACAACTGTTTCTATATCTATATTTAGTGCATCACATGCTTGCTTACACGTGTTATGTATGATATGGTCTGAACATTTTGCTTTTATTATTTTATTTGCTTTAGATAATAACTGATACACTGAATGTTTCTTCCCAAAATTAACACTGGCATTGTCTGTGCTGTAGCTTGTGACATTGTCTAGGTTCAGAGAATGCTCTTGAAGCCTACTTTTGATATTTAAAAAAACTGAATCTGAAGTCTCTTCTGGATCCTCATAAAATCAAGAACCTTACATTCAATGCCCTTTTCAGCTGTGAAATATTTTACACACATAGGCCACAGCTTTCTGTTTCTTCTGTTATTTGCATCAGTAGCTACATTTTTAGATCTCTGGTAACTTGGGAGACTGATTCTGGGGCCATTACATTGCAGACAAGCATTTCGGCTTTTGTCCTACCACATTAAACCTTTAAAGCAATTTCAGAGTCATTAAATATAACAGGACACATTTTATTGGCAATCCATACTTGAATATGATAAATTATGCTTCACTGTGTGATAAACCGAACTTAATTCTGCGGCTGTTACTGATTTTCTTTCCATTTCGGATGATACGAAAAAACTTTCTAATTTCATTTCCTATTTGTTACTGTTCTTTTTCTTTGTGTGGATATCATTTGTGTGGATATTCAAACAGTGATATCCACTGTTTGAATGTTTTTAACGTAATTTTCTCTGCTATGTGCAATACTGAATTCACGGAAGCAAATATTACAGAATGCTTTAAAAGAGTTTGTTCCACATAGCTTCAACCATGGATATTTCCCTTCCCAAACACTTCTGTACACACATAAACACTTCATTTTTTGCTTTTCTTCTCTTTTTCACTGTCACTTGAGGAACTAGACATCTTGAAACTAATGTTGTGCAATACTCCAGTTCACTATCGGTGACTAATGTTGTGTGGTGATTCTGAAAAAAAAATGAAAAACAATAGTAGTATCTCACAAAACTTAAGAACATGCTTCCTCTCAATCATCAATCACAATAATAACTTACCTCTTCCTCTGAAAAAAATTCCACAACTTCTCCTTTAAACAATGAAAATTCAAGTCAAACTCGACGTAAAAAAAAACAACCAACTCATAGTGATCATTCGCTGAAGTTGAGCAAAGTCATGTATCTAGATTCTAGAAGGCTATGATGATGTATAACATCACTGGCAGTGATTTCACTGCTGCCAACATACCATGCAATAATTATGGTGATAAATCACATAAACACATTACATAGGCCATGAACGCACTTATTTCATATTACAAGTAAAGATTGTAATGCTTGTTGATTTGATTAACTTATAATCTACAGGAATCTGTTATCTGAGCAGAATTTGACCATTGAGACCCCCCAAAACAGATATTTTTGCATCGTACACATTATGGATACAAATTTGCAAATGTCGCTAACACTCACTAAGAATTTCTTTCGCATATTTTGTAAGTCTTTGGGATAATTTGGCGTCTCGCCATATAAGTTGTCCCGCTTAGGTGTAATTTGGGATGCTGAAAATTTTCTTAAAATTCGGGACAGGTGGCAACCCTACTTCCATTGCCTAAATATGTGTACATACACTTGTTGGAAAGAAGTCAACAGACACCCCCCATAGGCAAGGTGCATTGTGCCATGTAATGAGTCACATGTTTGTAGCCAACATATATTGGAGGAATATGATGCTCCCAAGTCAGTGCAACTGTGTCTGAGTGAAATGCCATGTTGCAGGCCCATTTGTTTGGCAAATTGTTGACAAATTGGACCATCCCAGGTCAACAATCAGTGATGCCATACTGAGATGGAAGTGCAGGGAGTTAACTTCTTACTATAGAGTGCCGTGAAGTATAATATGCAAAAATTGCCATTAATTGGCCAACATGTTGAATGTGATACTCCAGGCATCATCTGGAAAACAAATCTGCACAAAAACATTCATTACCAAGGCTCACAACACAGGTTTCCATGGTAGGACTGCAATATGCAAGCCCCACATCACCAGCATGCAGTGTCATCTTCTGTGGTGCAAAGAGCATGTACACTTGAACATGGAAGATTGGAAAGCTGCATCATGGAGCAAAAAATCACACTACACCTTTTACTGAGCAGATAGATGGGTATGGGTGTGACGGATGGCCGGTGAACAGAGCATAACCCAACTATGAAATTCGGAGGTGGCGGCATGATGGTATGGTGCTGGTTTGACCTCGGACCTCTGTTTGTGGTGCCACTGATACTGAACTCTGAGAAGTGTCTGATAATTCTGGACTGCTTCTGCAATGCTTCTGCTATGTGGTGTTTCTATGGAACTGACCTTTGTCTCTTTCATCGATAATGCATGGACTGTGTCATAAGACCTCTGCTGTAACCATGTGGTTTTGGGACATGAATGTCACCACACTTGACTGGCCTCCACAGTGCCCTGATCTCAATCCTATTGAACATTTCTGGGATCAACTGGAGCATCAAGTGAGGGCAAGGGATGTCCACCCCACAACAGTTCAGGATTTGATACTGATCAATGGTACAGAAATCCCATTGATCAGTATCATACGCTTGTGGAAAGCATGCCCCATAGGATTGCTGCAGTCATCACAGCGAAAGGTAACCTTACATCTTATTAAGGTGGGTGCCATGCTGTTTGTTTCTCATACTATAGTGTCTGTCGACTTATTTCCATGCAGTGTATATTTCTCCTCACTGTTGTTGTTATTATTATTATCATGCAGAAACACACAGAAAGTGAGGAGAAAGACAAAATTATATCTACACTGTCTCGTCTAGCCAAATAGTAACATAGTATGCATTATTAACAAGATAGCCTGAGCTCTGTTTAGAAGTTTATTATCATTCACTTCATTGACTCCTGTAGAAGACATAAAGTATATTCTTCTTTTTCAGAGTAGTACTACCTTCATGTTTTTTTTTTTTAAGCAACAGACTTCCTTCCATCTTTTTGTTTATTAAGTGTATTATTTGGAAATTGTGTGTGTTCTTTTATTAATTTTTCTGATTCTGCAAATAAAAATTCTGAGTTTCCCTGAGGAGAATTTTCCTCATGGCAAAAAACACCTTTGCATGTTAGTAACATTACATTACATTACATTACATTACAATGATGTATTAGCTGGCCTGGTTGGCTGAACTAATAGTGTATCCACTCTCCAGCCAAAAGGCTGTGGGTTCGAATCCCACTGTGGGCATGGATGTTTGTGGAAATACAAGTAGTGGTCAGTGGTAGATAGCGTTGGTATAGTTGCGGTCACTTGGTGATTGAATGGTGGAGATAGAGTTGTAGAGCAGGTGCCCTTCCTTGATGAGTCCTTGGACTCCCTGGAGGTGTCAAATAATAATAATAATAATTATTATTATTATTATATTCAGGACTTCATTACATGCCTGCAAGATAAATGGTCCAAAATTCCCTTGGGTCGCTATCGTATGCTTGTACATATACCCCAAAGAATTGCTGCAGTCATCGCAGCTAATAGCAGTCCTACATCTTATTAAGGTGGATGTGCCACCCACCTTAATGGTTGTTTGTTTCTCACACTGTGGTGTTCGTTGACTTCTTTCCTGACAGTGTATATGGTAACTATTTCATGATATTCATAATATAACAAATTGTTGGAATCATTCTTACTGCATTAATAATAATAAGGAAAGTGGAGAATTGGAACAGCATCATATATCATGCAAGGATTAATTAATGGAAGAAGTCATGAATTTTCAACTCATTATCTGATCATCAGTCAATATTGATGATCAGATGAATAAGTTTAAAACTTATGACTTCTTCCATTTGATATTCGATGTTGAGTATTCTACATAATACTCAACATTCTTGAGTATTATGTAGATTAAGTAAATTTATATAATCAGGTAAGCCCTCTACTATTTTATAAGTAACCTATTTAGAAGAGCTTGCTTCAAAAAAAATTAAAGACCACTCTGATTTTGAAAATGAGTAATAAAATCTTTAATGAATATTTTTTCTGTATGTTGTGAATAATTATACTACACTATATATATATATATATTTATTTATTTATTTATAAAATTAATATTTAACTGACTAGAACCCGAGAAAGTATAACACAAAAAACTTTAATAAATCACAACTAGTTTCATCGGAGTCCCGACTTCTTCAGGTGAATAAGAAATAACACAAAACTTATAAAACTAACAAGGTAAAAAACATGGATTTTCCAGCTTAATAAAAAGAAGAAGAATAGTAACATCATATTTCAATTGGTGACTGCGTGCTATTGTTAGCATGAGTTGAATGTGTGTGACAGCTAATTTTAGAGCGCCAGTATTGGATTACTGCACTATGGGAATCAGGCAAATTGTAGCTCAGATTGTTGTTTATGTGTGAAGGGTCCAAAGAATAGAATCCAAAGAAATAGTTCTGGACCCTTCACACATGAACAACAATCTGAGCTACAATTTGCCTGATTCCCATAGCGTAGTAATCCAATACTGGCACCCTAAAATTAGCTCTCACACACATTCAAATCATGCTAACAATAGCACTCGGTCACCAATTCAAATATGACTGTTACTATTCTTCTTCTTTTTATTAAGCTGGAAAGTCCATGTTTTTTACCTTGTTAGTTTTATAAGTTTTGTGTTATTTCTTACTCACCTGAAGAAGTTGGGACCCCGATGAAACTAGTTGTGATTTATTAAAGTTTTTTGTGTTATACGTTCCCGGGTTCTAGTCAGTTAAATATTAATTTTATAAATGTATATATCCCGAGTCAATCCTAATAACAATATATATATATATTTTTTTTTTTATTTTTATTTTATTATTTTTTTTTCTGTTATGTAGCTGGTTTGTTTACTTTAGCTGGCTTATACCAGATGACAATCTGGGCAATACAGAAACACCGCAATTACAAGAAAGAATTCTCCAATTATCCTAGGTTCCGAAAGGCGATTTTCCCATTTGTATTGTAGTAATTTTTTTATCAGCAGTTTTTATTTTAATAGCACTGAGGTTTAAAAATTGAATTCTAATTATATTATCATTAAAATTGGTGTTGGTAACATAATTCATGTTTAATACAGATTTCTCAGCAGACATTCCAGCTTTTCTGTTTATTTGACCCTTATGCTATAATAGCTATAATGAAGGCGTCAAGTTTCATTCCTTTTAAATGCCTTTTTCAAAATGCATGTAACAAGTTTAAATAAAATGAATTATAATTAATGAAGTTCTAATCTGTTGTTTAGTTTAGATATATACATACACTCAAACAACACAGGTATTGAGTCAAGCTATTTTCTTTGTTATTCCAAATACTTATCAGGTCTTTAAATATTCCATAATGTTGTTTTACTCATAACAGTATAATACATAAGTGAAATCAACTGGTGTTATCTCTAATTAATATCCATAGATGCAGTTCTAAATATTCTTTTGAATATTTAGAACTACAATAAACTCTCAGTCATCTCATAATAGAGGGAACAAAAGGTTCAAGAGTTTTGGATTTGATCATAGCATCAGAAAAGCCGATAATAACTGAGATGACATCTCCCTCCCCAGTTGGAGAGAGTGACCATATGGTTTTGACTTGGAAGATGAATAGACATGCAGGTGTATCAAAGAAAAGGGAACGTATGTGGAATTATAAGGCAAGTGATTATAAATTATAATAGTTTTAGGTATCAACTAGGGGCAGTTCTATGGAGGGCAGAATTGGAAGGCCAGGATATCATTTGTGCTCGGGAAATTGTGAAGAAATATTTGTTAGCAGCAATAGTAAGCTGTATTCCATGAGTGAAGAAGCAGACACAATTTGGTGTAAAATGGATGACAAACAATATCAAACAGGAACTGCAGGTGTAAAAGAGATTATGGAAGAGATATAAGGAAAGGGGGTGGAGATCAGATGCATGAAGAATATAAGGCACAGACCAGGAGAGTGACTAGTATGGTGTGGAAGGCAAAACTATAATATGATAAGAGATTGGCCCTTAGATCCAAAGAAAATCCTAGGGAATTTTTTAATTATGTTTCCGTAGGAGGAAAAATGATTGTGAAAAAATGACATTGTGGGATAAAAATGGGAATAGAGTGACTGATGCAGAGGACATAGTGAAGGTTCAATGAGCACTTTATTGGAGTATTTCATCCTGGAGAAGCAGGTTTTAATACTAGAGGATAGGGCAAGTTCGGGGTTTAGAGGTGCAAGAGGAGAGTGTGTTCCAAATACTGAGTACTCTGGATGTCAGTAAAGCTGTGGGACTGGGTATTTCACCATGGATTTTGAGAGAATGTGCTAAAGAACTGACAGCTCCATTGACCTGTCTCTTCAATAAAAGTCTGGCTGCAGGAAAGATACCCAAGGAATGGAAGGAAGGTAAGATAATGGCATTGCATAAACGCGGTATCAGACTGGAGATGTCTAATTATAGGCCAGTTTGTGTGTCATCAGTAGTTGTTAAGGTCTTGGAGAAATTAGTGAGGGACTATGTGCAGCGTTGGGCAGATGAGGGTAACGTTATCTCTGAGAACCAACATGGATTTGTTGAGGGGTGCTCTTGCTTTAGTAATGTGATTGCCTTTTATAATAAAGTGACAAGAGCAGTTGATGAGGGAAAGGCATATACTGCCATTTTTTTGGATTTTGCAAAGCATTTGACAGGGTGCCACATGATAAGCTGATATTTAAGTTGCATCACATGGGGTTTAAATGTAGGGTTAGTCAACTGGATTCAGGTTTGGCAGTCTGATATGTATCAGAGAGTTGTTTTTGGTGGGGCAATATCGAGGAAGTAGAAGGTTACAAGTGGAGTTCCACAGGGCTCAGTACTGGGATCTATATTGTTCAATCTTTATATCAATGGATTGCAAGGGGATATTCAGCTGTTTGTGAAAGATGTGAAGATGGGAAGAGTTATCAGTAATAGTGCAGACGTGGCAGTCCAAGAAGATTTGAATAAACTAGACAGATGCACAAATGAATGGGGGTGTCGGTTTAATGCAGCAAAATGTAAGGTCTTGAAATTTGGGATCCATCGATGGGAGGCTGCATACTTGATTGGAGGAGATGTACTGGAGGAAGTAGGGGAGACAAGAGATCTGGGGGTGATGATTGATAGAAAACTGAAATTCAGGGAGCATATTGCAGAGGTGGTGAAGGTAACCCAGAGGATTGCTGCAATACTGAGAAGGACGCTGACCTGCAGAGATAAAAGAGTTATCATTCCATTGTATAAGGCCCTGATCAGACCACACTTAGACTATTGTTCTCAGATTTGGTCCCCAGGATTTGAAGGGGATAAATTGACTGTGGAAAGGATACAGAGGCAGATAACAAAGATGGTTTCAGGTCTGTAAAATATGAGTTATGAGGATCGACTGAGGGAATGTGGACTGCAGAGTTTGGTGGATAGAAGAAGGAGAGGTGATATGATTGAGACTTTTAAACTGTTGAGAGGCAGTTACAGGGTGGGCAGTGGGGAGTTCTTTCGTTTGGTTGAACAGCAGGAAGGAGTGATGACAAGGGGCCATCCCTAGAAGTTACGGAAGTAAGCTGTGAGCAAGAGGGTGAGGAGTGGTTTCTTTGCGTGGAGGGTAGCTGAACCATGAAATGCATTGCCTGAGAGACTGGTGAGAGCAAGAACGGTCAAGGAGTTCAAGAAGTGGTATGATAGATTTTGTGTTTCCTAAGAAAGGACCTTCCATGATGAGTCTCTTGACTCCATGGAGGCCTGAATAATAATAATAATCTCATCTACTCGTACATCGGACTTTGGTTGATCAGTCACTTATGGGGACAGAGGGGTGTCAAATAATGAAAATTAATGCATAACATATGAAAAGAAAAAATCACTTGTAACCATAACTAAAGCAAGTGAGTTTGCTATTACAAACTCCATCTATAAATATAGAACATGCCATGTTTATAAAGGATAATATATTATTCATCATAAGAATATTCATATAAATGTTTATAATTAAAATATCATTGAGAATCAAAGTTACTTTATATGAGTAGTGTCCATAATGTCAACTGCCAAGAATATATTCCTCTTAAGACAGCATTTATCAAGAATGCACTTTGTTAAAAATTTGTGTGGTGGAATTCATAGCAAGATATTGCTCGCATTTTCCATTCATTGAAATAATTTCCTTAAACGACTCAACTTGATGGATTCACAACTCACATATCCATATAATATGATACATGTTATATGCAACCCTATTCAACTCCCACTATTCAGTTTATGAAAAAGAAATTTGCCATATGCCAGTTACTAGTTAATAGTAGTCATAATGGTAGCATGTGATAACCTGTTTTATGTTTCCCTGTTAGCAAATCGCATTGTATGGCAGTTATGTGATAAAGAAAACATATCACATAAATATCACAATCATGAAGAATGGGAGAAGATTTTTTTTTTATGATAAAAGACAAATATTAATTTGTAGCATTAGTGTTGGGTTACCAAAGAAATGAAACCTGGAACAACACTTAAAACAGTACATGGCAATTCTGAAATTAACTATCTATGAAACAGTGATTTGCAGAAAGCTGAACTTAAAGAATTGAAAAACTTTTCAGCTTAGCAATCAAATTTTATTAAAGAAACATTAAAGTCAATGGTGGCTACAGTTGCATCCTTCCAAGCATGTGATATTCTTGCTAAAAATAAGAAACAGATTAGTGAGGTGCAATTTTCAAAAAAAGCATTTTTAGAAGCAGCTGATTTCATGTTTTGCAAATTTAAAAGTCCGAAATAGTGTCTGTCATCAATGACATGCAGTTATCTCGCAATATAGTGGTGCAACAAGTTATCTTCTATTGCAAGACATCAAGGATTGTCAGCCATTTTCAATTCAGTTGGATGAGTCTACTCATCCAACTGAATTGAAAATGTAGTTGTCATATCCCAAATGATTAGTTATTAAAATGGTTTTTTGAAGACTTTTAATTAAGGAAGAATTGCTTACAATAATTTTTTTGAAAGGTAGAATGAGAAACGGAGATGTATTAAGCAATTTTATAAATTTTATCACAGCAATTCAGTTATTTATTTACAAGCTCACATCAATAACTTTCATCAGATCGGCAGCTGTAATAGAACATTGCAATGGTTTTGTCATGCAAGGTAAAATGCATTTTGGATTTGTGCATTGCAAGAAGAGTATCGTGATATGTATATATAGCTTTGAATATATATATATACATATATACATACATACCACATATATACATGTAGTATATATATATATACTATATATATGTAATAGTATGTATCCCATTAGTATGGATACATATTAAGGCATTAGTATTTATATACAAGTAGCTCAGACATGGATATACTTCCTTGGGAAATATATTTCATATATTTCATATTTTTTTCCAAGGAAGCAAAGCAATGTTTTGCTTCCTTGGAAAAAAGGATTAAAACGAAGTATATAATTTCTTGGTATCTTTAGCATATAATAAATCCAAGGTAAAAAATTTTCAACATGCATAATCACTTTCTTTTTAGAAGTGTATGTTGCCATGCATTATTGGAAACGTCACTATCCAGATTAATTGACCTTTATTGAGGTGAAAAATTATAGGGAATATTTATCATGGGCCTAAAGTAGAATAGGGGTGCAAGAGAGAGAGTGTGCATGTAATAGAAGATTATTGAGATACAGAAAAAAGGAATCAGCTCCTTTATATCTTCATATAGCAAAAGTTTTTTCTTTTTTTCACCAGTTTTTCAATTTTTCACCTCATACAGCTGAATGACCGAAAGATCAGCTGAAACTAAAATCCAGGGAGGACATCTAGTACCCAAGTAGTTATAAGCTTTTTCTGAGTTAACTGCCTTCGCTGCTTCTGTTTACTCTTCATTCATTCCTACAGTTGACCACAAGACCACAGTGAATTGTGAAAAGATGGAACATTACGAGAAAACTTATAATAAGAATAAACGGAATTTTATCTCTTAATAATGAATATCGCATAATGTGGGTTCATTTCCTATCACTGCATCAAAAATGTGGTATCTCTTAGGAGGCTTCTTTCTAGATTTAAAAAAAGCAACTGATTGGACAGTAGAATTTCCATAACAATATTGAAAATCATTGTCATATCGCACTGGTTCCCAAAATCATAATTTTTTTTCTAACTTTCCATAAATGATATTTTAATTCATTAATTATAAATAATAAAATTTGTTTCATTGCTAACTGGTGAATGGGATTGTAAAAAAAAAAAAAATGTGAGAAATAAAATGCCCATCAAAATAAACAGAGCAGGAGAACAACTATAAAATGCTTTTTTGTGTGTGTGACTCAAAGAATCTACATAAGGTTCTCTATAGCGCATTTGTACCATTGGTGAACTAAGGATTTTTTTTTATCAATTTCATTTATATATATATATATATATATGTATATTTACATAGCCTGCTTTAGAGACCAAACATTGAACTTTTTTCAAGCCACTTCTGTCCTCCAATAAGGATGACAGTAGTCTCACATCAGGAGGCAAAATCATTGCCCACCTAAAGACAATCGCAAACATCCATGCCCACAGCAGGATTCAGACCTTCAGCCTTTTGGTTTGAGAGCAGTCACTCAGCCAATGAAGCCAGCTTGGTCACAAGCTTAGGTTTTGGACAATATTCTTAACTAATTTTAAAAGTATTATAACAAAAAGAACACTAACACTATATAAAGATGTGTACTTGACCAACTTGATCTTGCTAGATTTCTTACCAGTATCCTCGGAGCACAACTACTTGTTACAATCAACATGTGATATTGAGTAAGCAAAACAATTCAAATTGTAAGGGACAAAAGATCTGAAGTCATAATTAATAGAGATTAATAATAGAGAACTATTAGAATATTTCTCTCCCAAATTTTTGGCAGATTAATGCTTCATAGCCATTTCTGACTAAAAATAATCCTGACCTGTAACAACTTTTATATAGTACATTGGTTTTCTTCCATGTAATCCTGTGTGAAGGGGTGTCCAAAGCATGGGCTGCCAATCCATATTTTCCATAATCATCCCTGAATATTTGTGAATTGTACTGATTAGCAAAATTTTATATGGCTGTCTTTCCTGCTCATTGTGAAGATAACCTCACCTGAAAACCAGTTGGGATCTTCACTTGAGATACTTTTTTATGTTACTAATTTTACCCCATTTTCAGAATGTCCAGATTAGGATTTTATAGTTGTTTTCTGCATATTTCAATGGATACATCTCAATTTTTGCTGTTCTGGCTTCCTTCGGTTACTGGTACAATAATACTGTCTTGAAATTTAAAACCCTGTAATAGTTCCTCTCTGGTTTCCATATCATTACGTGACACCTCCAAGGAATCCAAAGACTCATCAAGGGAGGGCACCTACAACTCTCCATCCCCACTGCTCAAATTCACCATCTACATCAGCGAACTGCAACTATTATCATCATCTACACCAGTGTTTCTCAAAGTGTGGTATGCGGACCCCCGGGGGTCCACGAAAGGTCTTCAGGGGGTTCGTGGCAATTTTCGGCTATGCATCATTAACGCATTGAATAAAATTTAAGTTTGAGATCGTAAAACGTTCCTATTGTATCACTGAATAAGGTACAGAGACATCTGCAGGCTGTGTAATATGTTTCTCAACAAATAGTGCAATTAGAGACAACTGGGTAAAAACGGAACTGATGAATCGCATGACCCATCCCACATAAAATGCTGTATGGTTGACATCAAAACCATATGGTGCACCGGCAACATATGGTTTTGTTTGAGTGAATGTGTTTCAGATATTATATAAGGAATTCGGTTGAAGAGAATTAGCATTTCAATTGAACTGTCGGCTTGCTTTTGTCAATTAGTAGTGCGATCTTTTGTTAATACGGCACCAATCATATGGACGTCTTCATAGCTGCTTTATCTCTACTGGCCTACCATTGCTGTCTGTTTCGAGTTCTGCTTTCACTAGCCATTTGTTGAAGGACTGTTCGTTAAATACAGTAAATTTTTTTTAGCTTTCAAATTCTTAAGTATGGATCACTGGTTAAAGACTGGATTTTTAAAATGCGCAAAAGAGAGGAACATAGTAGATACAAGTAGCTGTCAGCAACAAGAAAATGTTGATATTGTATCTGGATCAATTTCACTTGATCCAGATACAATATCAACATTTTTTTGTTGATATTGTCAAGAGGTGAAAACATGAAGGCTTTAGAAGCTTCATATCGTGTGTCGCTATTAATAGCAAAAAGTGGTGCAGCGGAAACAATTGGTGAAACTTTGGTCAAGCCTGCAGCAAAAATAATAGCGGAAATTATGATCGGAGATAATGCAAAAAGATCTTTTGATAGGATTTGTCTTTTAAATAGTACCGTTCATCGAAGAATCACTGAAATGGCTGAAAATATAAAACAAACATTGTTATCCGATATACGTAAGAGTCGTTATTATGCGTTGCAGGTAGATGAATCTACCGACATTACAAATTTTGCAAAGCTTCTAGTGTTCGTTAGGTACGAAAAAAATCAAAAAATTCATGACGACCTTTTATATTACCAACCCTTGCCAGAACATACAACAGGAGAAGAAATATTCAACAGCATAAATACCTTTGTGCATCAAAACAAGCTTGATTGGAAAAGTTGTGTTGGAATAAGCATGGACGGAGCGAAATCCATGGTCGGATCTAAAAAAAGGGCTTGTTTCAAGGATTCAAGCTGTTGCACCAAATGCAAAGTCGACACACTGATGCATACACAGAGAGGCCTTGGCTACACATATGATGTCTACAGACCTAAGAAAATTTCTTGATGAAGCTGTAAAAATCATAAATTATATGAAAGGCCGTCCTCTAAATGCCAGACTTTTCTCTCAACTTTGCAAAGAAATGGGAAGTAACTATACACAACTTCTTTTCCATACCGATGCTCGTTGGCTTTCTCGTGGAAAAGTTCTTACTCGTTTATTTGAACTTCGGAATGAACTACAAGTTTTTCTTGATGAAAAGTTTGAATTGAAAAAGTATTTACATAATTGGAAATGGCTCAGTCAATTAGCATACCTGGCAGATATATTTACTGTATTAAATAGTCTTAATTTATCTTTACAAGGCAAGTATTTTGAGTAAAAATTAGAATATAGGTTAAAATCATAACGTAATATTGCCTAATTTTGGTAGCTTGTTGTGTCTGTGGGATTTTGGTGTGAATTACGTTATTTAATTTAGTATATAACGTTACGTTTCATAGATTTGAATATGGCGCCAATGCGACGTAAGATAATGGCGTCCAAAAATACGACGCCATTGTACAAAAACTATAATGTGAGAGAGTTTGTCCAATGTGATGTGTGTGGGATGTATGCATTCCCGAATGAGGCTGGAATTTGGATTGGAAGTGATAGTGGTGGGAGAATGTGTAGAAAGTGTAAGCAAAGTGAGGAGTTGAAGTATGTGTCAGGTAGTGAGATAGTTATGGTTGAAGAAAGCCAGAATTGCCAGAATGTGAGTGAAAATAGTGGCTTGATAGAGAATTGCGATGTACAAGATGGCAATGAGAGCGGTGATCTAAGAAAGAGTGAAAGCAACCATACTGAGAGAGAAAATGGTTTAAATGATAAAAATAATGAGGAATTATTTGTAGGAAGTGAGATCGCTAGGTTGCGCGCAGTGATACAAAATGCGCAGCGGCAATTAGAGCACCTGCAAAACTTTCCAGAGTGATTCGGATAACGTAAAAAAACAGTGCAAGAATGAGAGAGTTTCTGAAATGAAGGAAAGAGTGTTGTATGGTGACGCGATATTTAGAGGGGTGATAGATGGCAGCATAACTAAATCGTACTTACCGGGTGCGAAATTTAAGGTTGTAAGTGAGAGTATTAGAGTGCAAAAACAGAGGGTGAAAGAATTAATAATTGTGGCGGGTACGAATGAATTGAAAGGTGATAAACTTTTTATGAGAGAGGACTTGAAAGTATTGTTAAAGGTAGCGAAAGAAAAGAGTGACAGAGTTAGAATGGTTAGTCTGTTGCCGCGGTATGACAGAGAGGAGTTTAGGAGGAGGGCCATAATTGCAAATGACATTATGCGTAGGTTATGCAGACGGTGTGGTGTGGAATTCGTGGACGTGTGGAATGAGTTTGAAGGGCGAAAGGACGTATACAAGATGGATGGCCTGCATTTGAATGGACTTGGTGTGCGGAGACTGGAAAGAGTGAAGCTGAATGAAGTGAAAATGGATGTGCAAAACCAGGGAAACTAGAACTACCAAGGGGGGGGGGGAATGGATATGCAGACATCAGTGAGACAGATGAGTATAAGAATGTATATAATGTACCCGAGCCAGCACTAAGGACAAAAATTGGGAATGGGTCATTTAGAATAACGTATCAATATAAGGGTGGGACTAAGGGATCACTGCATTTCATGTATACTAATTCCAGGAGTATTAGGAACAAGAAGGAAGAATTTTTGGCCTTGATTGGCTCTTCCTGGTCACAGGTTATTGGCATTAGTGAAACATGGCTGACGGAAGAAGATGTAGTTAGTGGGATAGAATGTGTAGGTTATAGTGTGTTTAGGAGGGACAGAGAGAATAAAATGGGGGGGGGTATTATTGATGATAGCTGATGAACTGCAGCCAAGGAGAATTGAAGTTGTATCGCAGGATAGTGAAAGGAGCTCATTTGAGGCTATTTGGTGTGAGATTGAGACTGGCAGAATAAAATATACAGTTGGGTGCTGCATACACTCTCCACCATCTATTCCATCACCAGGCGATGGAATAGATGGTGGAGATAGTATGCATAGGGAAATTGATGAAATAAGTGGAAGGAGGGTAATTATTATGGGGGATTTCAACTATGGTAACATTGATTGGAAGGAGGAGAGGACACATGTGAGGAAGGAAATGGATTTTATTCAATTATTAAGGGATAACTATCTGAAACAGCATGTAATTGAAAATACTAGGGGTGTGAGAGTGCTTGACCTGGTAATAGTATCTGAGAATTTGACTGTAATGAATATGACCATGTTGCCACCTATTGGTGAGAGTGATCATAAGGTCTTGACCTGGGAAGTGGCTAAAGGTGTGCAATTTGTGATTAAGACAGGATATATGTGGAATTACCGTGCTGGCAAGTATGACAAGCTTAGGAGATTGCTTGGATCAGTGCCATGGCATGTACAACTGCAAGGGCTGGACGTCGACAGAGCATGGGAAGTGGTCAAAGAGCATTTACAGGAGGTTATGGCTGATTGTATACCTAGGGTCTGAATAGTAAAACAAGTAGGGATTAAATGGATGAATAACACCATTAAGCTTGAGCTGCAAAAAAAGAAACCACTGTGGAGGGAATTTAAAGAAAGGGGTGACCTGCAGGCACACGAACGGTATAAACTGCAGGCCAGAAAGGTAACGAGTGTGGTAAAAAAAAGCAAAAGCGGATTATGAAAGGAAACTAGCTTTGCAAGCAAAAGAGAATCCAAAACAGTTCTTTCAATATGCTGCAAGCAAGAAAAAAACTGTACACGTTAAAATGATTTTAAGGAATGACGATGGTAAAGAGTTCACTGAATCAGTCGATATAGTGGAGTTACTGAGCGCGCACTTTGCAAAAGCATATCATCCAGGTGGTGACATTGAAAAAATGAAGGAACCATTAGTTTATACGGGAATAGTGATGAATGAAGTGGAGGTGACTAGTCTATTACAGAACCTTAATGTGAACACATCTGTGGGATTGGATGGTATACCGGCACGGGTCTTGCGTGAAGCGGCTAAAGAATTATCAGTGCCCTTGACCATGTTGTTTAATCTGAGTCTCAGGTCTGGCTTAGTCCCGAAGGTGTGGAAAGAGGGGAAAATAGTTTCACTGCATAAAGGAGGATCCAAGACTATGGTTGCAAATTACCGACCGATCAGCATATCAGGAGTCGTTGTCAAGGTCTTAGAGAAAGTAGTCAAGGGAAAAATACAGGAATGGATTGATGAAAACGAGATACTTTACAGGGGACAGCATGGCTTTGTGAAGGGTAGATCATGCTTCAGTAACTTGCTCAAGTTTTATAACAAGGTGACGGCTGAACTGGATAAGGGAAATGAGTTTACAGTGATACTGCTGGACCTGGCAAAGGCGTTTGACAGCATACCACATGGAATACTAATCCGTAAACTACAACATATGGGAATGGATATAGGGTTGGTTAGGTGGATAGGTGGTTGGTTGATGGAGAGATATCAAAGAGTAGTTTATTCAGGAGTAGAGTCCAAAAGACGGCCTGTGACTAGTGGTGTGCCTCAGAGTTCTGTTCTTGGACCACTGCTGTTTAATCTGTTCATTAACGATATAGGGAAGGATCTAAGTGGAACAATTCATTTGTTCGCTGATGATGCAAAGTTGGGTAGGGCAATAGTGAATGCAGAAGATGTCAAAGTCTTGCAGGATGACTTAGATAGATTGGAGTTCTGGGCTAAGGAGAATGGATGTCAATTTAATGTGACAAAATGTAAGGTTATGCATTTTGGGGTGAAAAGATTAGCAGCAGTATACCACATTGGTGGAACTGTACTCCAAGAGATTGATGAGGCCATGGACTTGGGAGTGTTGTGGATAGGGAGATGAAGTTTAGGGGGAACATTGCGAAAGTAGCTAAATCAGCTCATCAACTCACTTGGTTGTTGAAAAATACCTTGACGAGCAGAGACAAGCAAGTTATTGTACCTCCGTACCAAGCCCTGATAAGACCTCATCTCGACTACTGTGCCCAGATTTGGTCACCTCGGTTCCTTCTTGATGGGGAGGAGGTGGAGAGGATCCAGAGGCGAGTGACTAAGATGATAGCAGGTCTATGGAGTGAACCATATGAGAACAGGTTGAAGATTTGTGGGTTGCAGAAACTAGTTGATAGGCAGAGGAGGGGAGATGTGATTGAGACATTCAAATTGCTAAAGCGATTCTATAGGATTAATTCAGAGGATATTTTTGAGATCAGGACTGGTGGTGGGAGAACTAGGGGACACCTATGGAAGCTGGGCAAGAGTGTGGTTAGCAGGGGTGTTAGAGCTTGGTTCTTTACTTTTAGAGTGGTAAATGAGTGGAATAAGCTGCCAGAGTCTGTTGTGGGTGCTATGACAGTGAACGAGTTCAAGACAAGGTATGATAGATACTGTGAGAATGTAATCGCATAGTTGTGTGGACATGATGTTTAGGGCCTCCCTTGATGAGTCTAAGGACTCCTGGAGTCGCCCGAAATAATAATAATAATATATTTCATGTCCAAGATAAAGTGAACGCCACGTTGGCAAAAATGAAGTTATGGCAAAAGCGGGTTGGTAATGGAGAAAGTGGCGCATTTCCATCGCTTCATGAATTGCTCACAAGTTCAAATGAACAAATTAATGATGATGTGAAAATGACTATCATGCAGCATTTAAAAAGCTTACAAATGAATCTAGAAAAGTATTTTCCTGAATTGGACATTAATATTGAGTGGATAAGATACTCTTTCAATAAAAACAAATTTATGCCAAAGGGTCTATCGTCAATAGAAGAAGAACAACTTTTAGAACTAGCTTCTGATGGTTTCCTAAAAAATAAATACAGCGAGATTACGTTATCATCATTTTGGCTGCAAATACAGAATGAATTTCCTGAATTAACAGATAAAGCTCTAAGGTTCATTTTTCTATTTCCAAGTTCATATCTGTGCGAAGTTGGATTTTCGGCCCTTGTAGATATTAAGACGAAGAAGAGGAATCGCATTATAGATGTCGAACCGCATCTGAGATTGAAATTAACAACTATAGAGCCAAATTTTGCTGAAATTTTATCTCACCATAAGCAATTTCACTCCTCTCATTGAGGATAAATTATTTCAAGTAAGTAAAACTTTATAGTATCTTTATAAAGTTTGTTCTATTAAAAATAAATCATATTTTTTGTTTACATGAACATATAAATTCAAATAAAATAGATATTTAATTTTTTAATATTTTAAATTAATTTATTCGTTTTAATTAATTTATTTTTGAATTAATTAATTAGGGGTACTTAGTAGGGCTAAATGACCTCGCCTACTCCCCTTATACGGGAATAAAAAGGCGTTAGCTGATTTTTTTTTTTTTTTTGGTAATAATGAAAATTTAAGAAGGGGTACGCGGATATCTGAAGTTTGAGAAACACTGATCTACCCCACTGCCATCTACCATCCATCATCACTATTATTTTCACAGACAATCGCAAAATCCACGCCCATGACGAAATTTGAACCCACGGCCTTTTGGCTGGAGCTGATACTCTAACCACTTGGCCAACTAGGCCGGCTTTCTTAATATCTTTAACTACAACCAAATACGAGTATTTCCCTCTGCCGTATGGCAACAGAAAATATCATATTGGCCCATACTATCTCTTTTAAAACCTTAATCACTTGGTCCACTTCTTCATATCGTGATATTTCAATTCTTAGTGTTTGTATTCTTGAGTGAATTGGTACTACATTGTGCTGATAGAAATCTTGTAGTTGCAGATATAAACTTCTCTACTGGTAGTGTTATAGACTCACATATGATTACTAGCAGATGTTTCCAATCTTGTGAATGCCTGCTTGAATTATCTCATCCTAGTGGTGGGAAGAAGAACCATAAGTAGTATCAACAAAATAAAGTCAAAACAAAAAATAAGAATGTGGAAGTTCTATAGAACCTTCGATGAACTCAATGCAGAAATCTTATTTTCTCTGTATAAATAGCAAAATTGCATATCACTATATTAATAACAAAATACTCTTGATTATAAATAGTTCTATGGATTAGAAATGGTTACTTTTTTGTTTGTTTACAAAGTAAATTGTTATTGCTTTAAACCTTTAGCCAGGTAAATGAAGCCTACATGGGAAGTATTTTCATTACCATGCTACTTGTCATGAAATGTATTTACATATTACAACTATTTCATAATAATACTAATAGGAAAAATATATAATATATTTAGATTTTTGATAATTAATATATTCTAAATTGACAAGAGAAAGCCTTATAATTAAGTTCTAGTCGCCAACTAGAAGACCTTATACTCAATCTCTTTATTAGGTTTAATGGAATGAATATAGCAAAGAGAAATAATTTAATGTTAAAGAAAAAAGTTTAATAGATCCTATAATTCATTTATCACAGAGACATAATCAGGGATACACTCTTAAAGTTGTAAAAGCGCACACAAAAACATTTAAGATAACAAGGACAAAATAGACTAAAAGCTCGAAGTCCTATGAGCGATGCCTGTATATGTGCTGTTGACTGGCGGCCTTAGTTGTTGGGCAATAGTTCTAAAAATTAAAGTTACCCAAATCTTGGTAAGTTTAACACAACTACGTTTACTAAGAACGGTATTTCAAATCTGCTGCTTATTCTAAAAAAAAGTCAAGTTTATATTTGTCAAGTTTATATTTTTTTTTCCCATTTGATTCTGCAAAAGTATCCAAGGCATGGTCGCGTAAACTTGACTGTCCATAGCCCTGCCGCCAGATGTGTTCTTCTAGCGGGATGTTAGCAGATCTCTCAGTTTGATCATAAGATAATTTGCAAGGACATGGAAAACTGTAACCACCTGGAACAGAAAGGGGGAGGAAGTGGATAAGAGCAGCCATCTTTAGATGTTTGAAAGCAGTGGAGAGAGATTTCTTTAGCGTTCTGGCTATATTTTTTGAGATACCTCAGATACTCAAAATTTTGCATTTGAATGAGGAAGGACGTAGGCATCTGGAGAGATTGCTGTTCTGAACCAGTCATTGTGTCCCAGTGTGGATGGTAGCAGGGATGGCCTCTTGTGGGAATGGGTACGTGGGAGAAGGGGGACGATATCAGGTAACGCTGAGCCCAGTGAATTCTAGGGCGGATAATGCTGGATATAGAAACAATGGCATTTTTATGCTTTATACTAATGCCAGGAGTATTTGGAATAAGGGAGAGGAATTGGTGACACTGATAGCATCAGCCTGGCCAAAGATTATTGGGATCAGCGAGACATGGTTGACAGAAGAGGATATAATAACAGGAATAGAAGCTGCTGGGCACAGTATTTTTCTGCAGGATAGGAAGGGAAAGCGTGGTAGTGGAGTACTGCTTATGATAAGTGATGACCTATGTCCTTTAAGAGTGGAGGTTTTGGAAGGCTGTGACACTAATGATTTTGAAAGCATATGCTGTGAGGTGGAGGTGGACAAGACAGGATATTTAGTGGGGTGTTGCTACAGACCAATGAGCACAGAGAGGGGACCAGGAGATGTTGAGACAGTTGAGCATGGCAAGTGTAAGAAGAATGATTGTTATGGGAGATTTTAAATACAGCAGTATAAATTGGGGAGAGGAAGATGCATGTAGCAATAAGGGAATGGAATTTCTAGAATTCTTGAGGGACAAATGTCTTAGGCAACATGTAACAGAGGGAACAAGAGGTTCGAGAATTTGGGATTTGGTCATAGCATCAGAAGAGCTGATAATAACTGAGAAGACATCTCTCCCACCAGTTGGAGAGAGTGACCATGTGGTTTTGACTTGGAAAATGAATAGACATGCAGGAGTATCAAAGAGACGAGAACGTATGTGGAATTATAAAGCAGGTGATTATAATAGTCTTAGACGTTTGGAGAAGTTTCGTGAAGGGAGGAATTGGAAAGCCGAGTTATCGTTAATGCTTGGGAAATTGTGAAGGAATATTTGTTAGCAGCAATGGAAAGCTGTATTCCACAAGTGAAGAAGAGGACACAATTTGGAGTAAAGTGGATGACAAACAATTTTAAACAGGAACTGCATGCGAAAAGAGGCTACGGAAGAGATCTAAGGAGACAGGAGAAGAGAAGATGCATGAAGAATATAAGACACAGGCCAGGAGAGTGACTTGTATGGTAAGGAAGGCGAAACTGGAATATGAGAAAAGATTGGTCCTTAGATCCAAGGAAAATCCTAGGGAATTTTTTAGCTATGTGGCCAGTAGGAGGAGAAATGACTGTTGAAGAATGGCGTGGGATAAAAATGGGAATAGAGTGACTGATGCAGAGGACATAGTGGAAATGTTCAATGAACACTTCATTGGAGTATTTCATCCTGGAGGAGTCAATTTGAATAATAGGGTATAGGGCAGATTCGAGGTTTAGAGGTGCAGGACTGGATGGTCAGTTCCCTACCACATTCTCTGAAAACTCGCACCACGAGTTTTCAGAGAATGTGGTAGGGAACTGACAGTGCCTTTGACCTGACTTTTCAATGAAAGTATGATTGCGGGAAAGGTGCCCATGGAATGGAAGGAAGGTAAAATAGTGCCATTGCATAAGGGCCATAGCAGACTGGAAGTGTATAATTATAGGCCAGTTTGTGTGTCATCAGTAGTTAGTAAAATCTTGGAGAACGTATTGAGGGACCGTATACAGCATTGGGCAGATGAGGGTAATGTTATCTGTGAGAGTTAACTTGGATTTGCGAAGGGGTGCTCTTCTTTTAGCAACATGCTAGCCTTTTATAATAAAGTTACAAGTGCATTAGATGAGGAAAAGGCATATACTGCAATTTTCCTAGACTTAGCAAAGGCATTTGACAGGGTGCCGTATGATAAGCTGATATTCAAGTTGCAGCACATGGGTCTGGATGTCAGATTGGTCAGCTGGATTCAGGATTGGCTGTCTGATAGGTATCAGACAGTTCAAAGATATCAGCAATATCAAAGAGGCAGAAGGTTACAAGTGGGGTTCCACAGGGCTCAGTACTGGGACCTATATTGTTTAACCTTTATATCAATGACATTGTCCGTGGATTGCAAGAGGATATTCAGTTGTTTGCAGATGATGCGAAGCTGGGAAGGGTTATTAGTAATAGTGCAGATGTGGTAGCCCTGCAAGAGGATTTGAATAAGCTAGATAGATGGGCAAATGAAGGGGGTGTCAATTTAATGCAGCAAAATGTAAGTCTTGAGGTTTGGGACACATCGATGGGAAGCTTCATACTCTATGGGAGGAGTTAAACTGGAGGAAGTAGGGGAGACAAGAGATCTGGGGTTGATGATTGACAGAAACCTGAAATTTATGGGATATATTGCAAAGGTAGTGAAGTTAACACAGAGGATTGCTGCAATAATGAAAAGGACGCTGACCTGCAGAGATAAAAGAGTTATTATTCCATTGTATAAGGCCTTGATCAGACCACACTTAGACTATTGTTCTCAGATTTGGTCCCCAGGATTTGAAGGGGATAAATTGACTGTGGAAAGGATACAGAGGCAGATAACAAAGATGGTTTCAGGTCTGTACAATATGAGTTATGAGGATCGACTGAGGGAATGTGGACTGCAGAGTTTGGTGGATAGAAGAAGGAGAGGTGATATGATTGAGACTTTTAAACTGTTGCGAGGTGGTTACAGGGTTGACACTGGAAAGTTCTTTCGCTTGGTTGAACAGCAGGAAGGAGTCATGACAAGGGACCATCCCTGGAAGTTACGAAAGGAAACTGTGAGAAAGTGGGTGAAGAGTGGTTGAACCACTGAACGCATTGCCTGATGGAGTGGTGGGAGCAAGAACAGTCAAGGCGTTTAAGGAGTGGTATGATAGACTTTGTGTTTCTTAGAAAGGACCTCCCACGATGAGTCTTTTGACTCCATGGAGGCCTGAATAATAATAATAATAATAATAATAATAATAATATTGGCAATGGTAACAGCATTACTGTGGCCTGTATGTTGAGATGGATGTGAGAAAATGAGCGGAACAACCAATTTATTAATCTTTCTGGCATTGTATTTTAAGGTCTGGCAAATAAAGGAGAGGCCAGTAGAAAGGGAAGCCTGAGTGGAACAGAAGTTGTAGGCTCTGTTGATAAGGATTTGAATAACATAATACTGTTCAGACAGAGGGGGTGGGTGATGGAAAAATGTATGTATCTATCTACTTGTGTGGGTAAGGTTTCTGTAAACTGAGAAAGAAAGGAGGCCACTAGGAGGATGCATGATTAGATTATATATATAAGCTATTATTATTTTCTTTTTCTATAGTGAACTTGTCTGCACGGTTAACCTAGTGGTTGTGTGCTCTACAACGATATGCCTGGGGAAGGAGTGTCCTAGGTTCGGTTCCCGTCGGAGATGTGAGGAGCGTAAGGATCTTCCCACAAACCGGCCCCATGAACACACTTCGACAGACATGGGTTACTACCAGGAATAAAGAGCAACCAACATATTCCGTAGGATTGTCGGTTACGGAAGCTTACGCGGTAAAATGTGTAGGCCTGCGCGAAAGCGTAACATACGATGACGCAGAGGCGTAGCTAGAGGGAGGGTGGTCCGACCGGGGCGGCACTTTGAACATTTTTGAACTTTTGCAGTTAATTCTAAAATACAGTCTCGAGAACTCAGTTCCAGCTATTATAATACTACAGCGAATTTTCCTCACAATTGCTGTAAGTGTTTCTAATTGTGAGAGGAGTTTTTCGAAATAAAATTGATTAAGAATTACCTACATCACTATGAAATAGGCTTTGACAATGTCATCGATTTTGCTAACAGAAAAGCAACTAAAGTAACATTTTAGTTTGTTGAAATTAAAGTTTTACTTCAGAAATAAATATAGTGTTTTAATTTCTTTCCCTGTACGCCGTTTTGTAGTATTTTTAGTGTGTATTGAGAATGGTGGCAGAAGCTCTAGCTACACCACTGCGATGACGATGATAGTGAACGTGATTTTGGGTTTCTGGCTATTGAGGAGGAGAAGAAAGGAGTGATGTATCTGAGCCCTGCTGCTAAATAGACAACATATCAATATATCTTACCCAGATAAAAAGTCTGAGAATGGCAGTTTTTCATGCGCATGTTATTCAAAATTTCTGTATAGAAATTGGCTAGAGAGAGGACAAAGCCTATGGCTATTCCATCTCTTTGTACACATACTGGCCACTGAATTACCAATTTTTATTTATTATCGTGTTTTGGACTTCTTTAGACTGAATTACAGCACATATGCAGTTTGTAGTAGAGTCGCAAGGTGTTGGATTGTTTCTATGTCTACAGCTTACAAGCATTCACCAGACAGCCTTTAAACTGGCTCAGATTTGATGGAAGAGGGCTTTGCTTTCAGATTTATTTTTCTAACGTGTCCCATACATTCTCAATGGGGTACAGATCTGGGCTTTGTGGTGGCCAGGGAAGATGGTGGACATCTCTCTGATGCTAGCTGAACCACAGATGAGCAATTTTTGTGTGATGGAGTAGCATTAACATCCATGAAACAACCATCACCTGTTGGATAAAAAGTCAACATTGCAGGAAGGACTTGATCGACAAAAATGTTCAGATATTCCTTGGAGGACACTCAACCTTCCAACAATATCAGGGGATCCTTTCCCTACCAACAGAACAAGCTCTATATTATCATGACACCCTCCAGAGCTTTAAGTTGTGTTTATAAAGCAAGCTGAGCTCATTGCTTTATGGGTCTCCCACCAAACTCTGCCTGCCGTTGTTAAAGAACAAGGTGTGCTGTAACTCACTGGACCAGATGAACTTTTTCCAGTCTTCCTATGTCCAGTTATGTTGTTCCTGACACCACTGTAGATGAACTTTCCAGTTCTTTTCAGAAATCAGTGGTTTGCTTATAGTTTGATCCTCTTTAATTCCCTGTGCACAGTTCAGTGAAATATGGGCCAGGAACAGCCTTCATTAAATGCTTTAGTTAGTGCGTTCTGTTTATCCATAGAAGCCTTCTCAGACTGATCTCATTCCAGACAGACTGTATTAGGTTATGACCACAGTTTCACCTCTGGGACAAGCAATGTAGATTTTTTTTTAGTGATTAAACTCTGGGATATCTTACCTTTTGAGAAACCAGTCAACTCTGCAGTTTTCAAACTTGTTTCTCCAGCCAGACAGTACCCACGATATATCGAACTCCGAAAGATCCATTGCTTTTTCCATAGTGATCTATGTTATTGATGATTACTGATCAGCAGCATTCTTAAATAGTTGCTTACAACACATGGTGATGCACATTACTAAATATTTTGCAATAAATATATGCTGTGTAAATTCATAAAGGTTTCTAATATTCAGGTATGCATATATATGGTATCATTCCAAGAGAAATGGCTAGCATAGATGACAAAATTCAGTATGAGGAGAGAAGCACTGTTCAGTAAAGCTAGTGTAAGAATGAGGGATAATTGTAAACAAAGAGCAGACATCGGTAGTGGAGGGGCACTAAGAACAAGATAAAGATAAGATAAGCATTCATGACGTCATGAGTATGGAATGTTTGGAATTTCCCTGGGTGACACATCTGTCTGTGACGTCACGTGTCTTTTGGTTCACATATGGAATTGCAGGTAATTATTCGAGTATGGAATTCTGGGTTCTGGTAAGCTCAGTGACGTTATTGTGTGATTAGATAACTGATGTCATGAATATGGAATCCTCCTTAGAATTTCCCTGGGTGACATATCTGTCAATGATGTCATGTTGTATCTTTGGTTCGAGTGTGGAATTGTGGGTAAAGGTTCGAGTATGGAATTCTAGGTGATGTTTAGAGTGTTGCAAAAGGAGTTAGAGGTGATAAAGTTGACATGAAAACGGAAGAAAAGGATATCCTGGAAGTATGGAGTAATTACTTCGAAAAATTGTTAAATGAAACAAGCAGTGAGGACAGCTCAGTGATAAAAAAACACTGACCAGGCATGCAGTCAGGAATACATATCCATACTTGAAGTAGAAAAAGCCACCAAAGGCTTCAAATGAGCAAAGGTAGCAAGAGTAGATGATATTCGACTAGAAATGCTGAAGTATGGTGGTATAAAAGTCTTTCAGTGGCTGCACTGCATCGTTCAGAATGCCTGGACAGAGGGACGAATTCCCGATTATTGGAGTAAAGCTCTCATAGTACCCATATATAAAAAGGGAAATAAAACTGAATGTGAGAATTACAGAGGTATTTCCCTACTAAGTGTTTCTGGTAAGATATATGCAAGTATACTTGAGAAACAGTTGATTAATTGTGTAATTAATCAACTATTTTTGTGGAATGGATGATCGTCGTTATTGTGGAAGAAAAGCTTGGCGAAGAATAAGCTGGATTCAGGTCAAATAGAGGCTGTCGGGATCAGATCTGCACTTTACGACAAATAGTAGAGAAAGCATGGGAATATAACAAAGATCTGTATTTAAGTTTTGTCGATTTGGAAAAGGCATATGACAAGGTGCCAAGAGAGAAGCTATTCAGTACGCTACAGTTATATGGTGTCAACGGGGCATTATATCAAGCAATACTTGGTCTTTATTTGAGTTGTAAGTCAGCAGTTAGAATTGAAGGAAGTATAGAAAGGTGGTTTAATGTTAAATCTGGTGAGAGACAAGGATGTACATTATCCCCTCTGTTATTCATTATTTATATGGATCACATTATGAAGGAAAGTGGTATTAAACATGATATCAAAATTGGAGATGATAATGTCAGCTCTTTGCTTTATGCAGACGATGTTATACTTCTAAATAAATCCGCTACTAGTCTGCAAGATTCACTGACTAAATTGAATAAATGTTGTAATAGATATGGTATGAAGGTCAGCAATAAAAAGACAGTGAAAATAGAATCATTGAAAATGTCAACTGTGTTTTGAATGGGGAACCTTTGGAACAAGTAAAACAACTCAGCTACTTAGGCACGATTTTTAATGAAGATAGTAAATTTAATATAGAAATAGACAACAGAATCAACAAAGCTGGCATGGTAGGAAGTCAATTGAATAAATTCATATGGAATAAGAGAGAAATTAGTCCGAACAGTAAATTAGCTATATACAAGACAGTGTTCAAACCAGTTTTAACTTATGGATCTGAGAGCTAGGTCAGAAGTAAAACACTTGATCAAAAGACTAGAGACCGCAGATATGAGAGTCCTGAGAAAGATTAGAGGCGTGAACATAGCATCAATGGCAATATCCTATTAAATACGAGGATATTAGGCAAGAACTTGACATTGTCAGCATTCAGGAATGCGTTAGCAGAGCTAATCTCAGGTGGTATGGTCACTTAAACAGAATGGGCGAGGAAAGATTAGCAAAACAAGTGTTCTCTGCCAGGTTGGCAGGAAAACGACCCAGAGGAAGACCAAGATATAGGTGGATTGATAGTGTACAGAGTGCCTTAGATAGTAGAAATATAAGATCTGATAATGTTGGAATCTTGACAGGTAACAGACTGATTTGGAGGAAAATTGTAGATAGGAAGTTAGTAATGATGTAATTTTTCATGTAGTACTGTCATATCCTGTACACCCCTTGAGGGTACATATCAGGAATTTGATGATGATGAGATACATTTCTCATCTGTTCCTTGGTGCATCAATCCGAAAATTGGTAAATATAGCAGCATATCACAATATCCTGTCTTATGACTTCCTTTTTTTCTCATAAAAATTCAAAATATGCTTTTCAAAATCTACTTTTTATGTCTCCTTCGTTGACATTCAGAAACTGCTTTTGCTTTCAAAATTGTGGGGATGAACTTGTTGTCCCTTCTAGCTATTAATTTTACCTTTGATTCCTTGTGCTTCAAAAAAATAATAATTCCAGCTACAGAAGTAGCTGGAATTATTATTTTTTTTTTTCAAAACGTCGTATTTTTCTTTAGCATTTAGTAAGTTTTTACTAAAGGAAATGAGACAAACAAGGGTTTGGACTCCGCGTTAGTGTTTTCTTATTAGAGACTTCTTTTGCCAGCTCAAAGAAATAGTTATTTATTATTATTTCAACTGAATATTAGCTCTGTGGTATACTTTGTTAATTTCTATGTTACAAAGTTCAAAAAACATTTAAAAATTTAGACCATAATGTCATGTTTATGTGAGTGTAAAAGTCAGTGGTGTCTAATCATGACTCATATCCTTCATTTTGATGTTTATGTGCTGTCCTCTGATGCTGATGACACCAACATTCTAATTGAGATTATCTGTTCTGGTTTTCGAGTATATGGACGAAATGTTTACAGATAACTCAATGTCAAAAGGTAGCAATAGACATTTTTCTAAAATAATTACATGATATCAGTTTTCCCCACTTTTTTCCCCCTTCCCGGCATTAATTTCACAGTAGTAATTTTTTTTTTTTTACATTTACGTTTTTTGTTATAACAGCGAAACATAATCGGCGCACTGTGGAAGGTCAGCTTGCAAGTCGATTCCCTTCAAGCACAGGTATGTGGCAAGATGTCTTCGACAAGTAGGCCTATAGCCAGAAGGTCTGTGATCTGCGTCCCCTTATTCACAGCTCATTGTAGAGCATGATTTCCGTGGTGTTGCAGAAAAATTGGACAAGAGAACAATGACCGAATATACTCTTTACAGATGAGACTCATTTTAGTCTTTCCTTCGATTCTAGACGACTCGATCTGGCTTGAAGGTGTTACTGCTTACCATCGCGAGAATGTTCTTGAAAGGGATAGATTCGCTGGTACTAGGATCATGGTGTGGAATGGTATTACATTCAATGGACGCACCGAGCTACAAGTGCTGGAAAAAGGGACAATGACTGGCGGACGAAATTGCAATGAAGTTCTTCAGCGTCATGTTCGATTGTTCCGTGGTTCATTGTCGTCCATTTGTATGGACGACAATGTCCATACAAATGGATGACAATGCCACACCACATGATACACAGCAGTGGAGATAATTCTGGAGACCGAGGATATTGATGGAATCCAGAGGCCAGCACGCTCCCCAGATCTCAACCTATAGAACACGTTTGGGACGCAGACGCATTGCTGCTCGAAATTCCCTATAGAAAACAAGGCCTATCCTTGCTCTGGAGGAGGAGTGGGCCAGTTTTCCTCAAGAACTCGTGAATCACTTTGTGCTAAGCATGGTAGGACGTTGTGAGAGCTGCATCGGAGTGGACATATTCCATACTGAAATGTCTCTCCCCATAGTTTTCTATAAGCGCTGTACATTAATTCCTTAACTACGTTCTTAGGAAATTTGGAACTTTTGCCAAAAACGTATTGCAATTTAATATCTCTTCTGGATGGTTAGCCTAAGCGATGTGTTAGCAATTATATTATTGACCAAGTGCCCTCATTAGCTCTCTGTACGCTAAAGGAATGTAGAATAATATATAGCTGATTTCTAAGGTGGTTAAATGAAAAACAAAAATGAAAGTTCTATGAGACAATAGAACACAGCAATAAAGACATTCAGTCAATAACTGCGCTCGCGAAAGAAAAAAAGTATTTTTTAGATTTGCAGAATGGGGCATGACCACAGGAATGAAGAATAGTGCTCTAATATAGACATCAAATATTTTTTAATATTTTTTGTGTAGCTCAGTGGATGTGGCGTTTGCACACCACGGCACTTGACCGCACGAAGGAAGACTTCTTGGTTTCGAATCTAGTCGGTGACTAGAAGAAATTTTTCTAAACTTTTTTCGACCAGTTTCCGAGTTAGTCTCTGGCACGGGCAAGCGGGTTTTTTCTCCCGGAAATTCGAGTTTTTCGTCCCTTAAACTCAAGAAAATCGACGGTAGAACCCACATTATTTCAGACATTAAATACGAATGTTAGGGTTAGGGACCACGAGATGGCGGCACTTGTTGTGCCGTCTCTCTTTACTGCGTGCCGCTTAATTAGTGATAGCCTTGGGCCAGCTATCTCTGATTGGGTATCAGTGGAGGTTGAACTGCCCACTTAGTCTTCAAAAGTTAGATAGGACTTAAACAGGCTCACCTACTCCCTATATACGTGAATAAAAAAAGGCGTTAGCTGATTTTTTTTTTATGTTTATTAAATGAAAGAATTACAGTAATATAAATTGCATGATCTATAGACAAGTGTAATTTCGATATCTATAAAGAATCTGCGTGCGATTATCCCTCACCTCTTTCGCTTTTATATTAGTAGCGTGCATGTACCCTTGACAGGCTGGACAAAGCTCTTGCTCGGTAATAACACTGTCATCGCCACGCCAGTGGCACATTCAAAAGATCAGAAAAAAAAAAAAAACTTTTAAATGAGATGCAAATGAAATTTAGGAAGTCCTAGATGAAAGAAACAAAGGGAAAAAAAAAAAAACGTCACTCATTAAAATCAAGTGAAACAAAAGACCATCCAAAAACCTTGGAATCAACCCTTCGCAGAGAACTGGGTTCATAAACCATATCAAAGTTCTTCATATGAAGAATTAACGAGACTTGTATGGAAGCAGATAGGGGAGTAAGGCCACAAATAATCAAAGCAGCCTATCTCAAAATAAGTCCATCTGGGCATACACTTCACACATTTCTCTCGTTAAATTTGATAGGACACAGGGAAGGTAGAAACATTAAAACAAATATGCGAACAGAATAAGAAGATAATTACGAAATTCATATTTCCTACAGAACCGTTAGGATTCTGCATGCAGTATAAGCTGTGAAATACAACAAACTATGGGAAATACGCTTATCTTAAATTAAAATAATGAAATAAAAGATTATGAAGATATGCAACTGCAATATGATCAACATCACATTACTTAAGCCATTCGGTAAGCAGGGTAATAGTCGTCTCCCACTTAAAGACAAACATCCATGCCAAATTTTCAAATGCAGAGCCTGTTGCTTGGAGCAAGTGTGCAATATTATCTGCTTAGCCAATCGGGATGGCAATTTGATGCAATCTTTTCCCTTTTTTCGTTTGTTTTCTGTGATTCGATGTTCCCATATTGCAGGATTACAGATATTTTTATTCGTGATTTTTTCAAGTCCATATTTCCCATGTGTAAAATATAAGCACATATAAATATTATATGTAAAATATAAGCCATAGCTGATATTTTATGCATAACCCTAATAGTTTTCTGTAAGAAATATGATTTCGAAGAATTCTTTAACTGCTACATTGAAGATACACGCTGTTATTGTTGTTGTTATGAATTACTGCCGAATACTGAAAAATGGAAATTAAGGCTATGAGGTAGTGTATTATGTCATTTAATTGCGTGTATTCTTCTGGCCAAGTTGCTTCTTTTGCGGGATCAAAAACCTGAGTTTACTTGAAGGGGGAAATCTTCCTTCCTTCTTAATATGAGACAAGCTAAATCTCCCTCAGCTGAAATCCTCTTATAAGCGTTCTTTTCTTCGCCGCTAGGAAGGGACTCGAACACAGGTCTTTCACACCCTTTGGCACATTGTCCACATCGGCTGAGCTATGGAGGCTCAGATGCTGGGCAAGAGTGATTCATCTTTAATCTAAAATATGTGTACGACACTTCACATGTTGGCGCACCAGGTAAAATGAGCAGTGGATAAACTGACTAATAAACATTCAGATTAGATGAATTCTTTAGCAGCCATTAAAAATAAAGCTGCAAAAACATGCGTACTCTACTGCCAAACTATGTACCAAGAACTCCATAACCAATGTGCAAGCTTAATTCAAAAAGGACATTATATACTTCAGCAATTATTCAATTCAGAACGGGATGTCAGAGAGGAGCGAAAATTAGCTCCGATGTTACAAGAACCTATGTGCACTGAAGAAAGTATTTGACACTTCCCTCATGATATTCCATGTTTATGATTGTTGATGGAAACTCTCCTGAACTGGTAAGCACCTGTTCAGTTCTAAATAGTGCAGTAGGTGTGTATGCGACTCGTAGCTCCAACAACACTTTTGACATATAATGGGTTGGGTTAAGTTAGAATTATGGTCTAAACAACTAAGTATAGCATATTATGTCTGTTAATTACGTATGTTTTCTGGCTGTTTGCTTCTGATGCGAGAGGGAAGGGGGAAAAACCTCCCTGACCGGCTAGCTCACCTTTAATTAAAAGCCTTTAGAAAACTTTTTCGCGTCCTAGACGGATTCAAATTTAGGTCTTTCCAACCAAACAACATTCGATACCGATAGAACTACGGGAACTCAGCCTATAATGAACACGACAACAATATCAACATCGAACCTATCAGACATATTATCGCTCGAAATAGCTTTGGATGCTGGTAAATACATCATTACTCCATGTAAGCAGAGTGGATTATTTGTGTTGAATGCGGGCAGGGGATGATATTAACAATTTAAGTTTATAAACAAGTACTTGAAAGACATCTCGTATTAATATACAATAATTCCTTAATTAGGAACATGAAATGATGGCAGTTGTCTTCCATTTTCTCGTGTCCATTTTGTTTATTCAGGCCATTAGAGATGAAATGGTATTCTTTAAAACAAATGTTTCCGGTAGTAATTTTGTGGGTTTGCCTTTATTACATTCATCATATAAGACTGTACATCTAGAGACGATTTGTAACATTTTTAGCGTTAATTTTTTTTTTTTTTCCCACTTAAGTCATTTTTTTAGTTGTTGTTGGGTTTTGCCACGGACATTGAGACGCCATCTTCTTGAAGCTCGTGGTTACGTACGTCTCCGCCGTAATCTATCAAATTGAGTAATAAATAAATTCAATAATGACTAAATTTTGAGCAAAAGCATTGTGTGGTGCCAGTGTAAGATATTGCGCGTGCTCAATAGCGTGTTTTCGCAAATACTTGTGGCGTGTGATAATGTGACCGTTGTTGATGTGTTTAGTTGTGTTTTGGTGATATAAATGACTGTTGGCTCTTTTTATGTGCTTTTGTTGTATTTGATTAATTTTAAGCGTTGAAATTAGTAGTGGAATTTATGGGAATGTCTTAGCAATATTCACGGGACAAAAATTATTGTTATGCTGAGTAAAGTAAGTTTGTTTTGTTCTAGTACGCATATGTTATTTTTGATTGTTGATTGATATTTATATGCGTTATAGAATTTAAGGTTAAGAGATGCGGTAATAATGAGTCAGAAGCTTTATATCTATAGCTTATTTCTCAAGTTCTACATGGGTAATATTAAGTTACAGATTTAAGTTTTCTTACGAACACTTAAATGTGTTCGTAAGAAACTGGACACATTGTAGTTTATTAACTTATGCTTATATGATATGGCTTGAGAATCCATTCGTATATTAATAGTGCCTTTATTAACCAGGTTTTTCTCTGAGCGTTTGAAGAGATAGCGCTATGATTTCTGTATCTCTTAATACACATGGACGTTCGCCAGTGAATAGTTGTATTGTATTCTAATGGCGTAACTGTACATTTTAATTATGAAATGTTTTTAAGCTTTTTATAATTCATTCGACAGACTAATCACTGTTTTCTTTGAGAGCAGTGATTTTAGCTGCTGGATTTAGATTTGGTGTAGGGTAACTGAGGATTGTTTGTCGAAAAGATCCAGTAGCAGCTAACCAACGCAATATCTGGCCCGTGGGACTTTGCATGTGAAGCAAACTGAAGGAGTGTGGCTTTCAAGGGGTTGAGAAATAGGAAAAGGAGGGGGATATAAAATAGGTGTGTGGTAAGCGGATCTTATAGCTCGTTATCTCTGGAAATTAAGTAAGGATGCGTGGTCAGGAAGCATGTCCATATTTTTTTCATAGCTTGTAGTGTTAATAGAATAAGCCACCAGCGGACCTTGTGCGTCTTCAGTCATTACGTCTTGGGATATGGAGAGTTTTAAGCACGTTTGAGCGCGGTTAGTAGTTGGAAGGGGAATAATCGTTCGATGCTATTGGCGCACTGTCCCTCGATGAGTCTTTTGAACCCCTGGAGGTGTCACATAATAATAAAAAAATAATAATTTAGTACGCTTAATATTTTATATTATGCTTATCATTATTGAGATGTTGCAGCCATTGTCATTAAGAGAATTTATTCAAGACCCGAGTTCAGCTCTCGTGATGAAGAGGGCTAATCATATTTACTTTTCAAATGAAGTCAGGTTTTCTCCAATATAAAAACATGTGCCTTTTTTTAATAAAAACAGAAAAAAAAAACTTTAATCCCACACAGTACGAATGTCCTATAGGTTTACGAAATCCTTTCGTGGATAGGAACCACAAAAATAAATAAATTGAAGGTTCTCAGGCTATTGTCCGTGGGTAAGTCCAGTGGTAGGGTTGCTAACCTGTAGCCTCTGGATTGGCATTTCTGTCTTTCCTCTGTTAGAAATATTAGAGTTAAATCTCCTATAATTTTTTTTTTTTTTTTTTTTTTTTTTTTTTTTTTTTTTTTTTTTTTTTTTTTTTTTTTGTCTCCTAAAATACCAAGTGATCTGTTGTTAGCGTTAAGAAACGCTAGCGTGAAAACGTAATTATTGGAATAAACTGCATATCTGAGGACGATGTGTTACGCCTATAAAAGACACTCGATCAGAATATTGCTTGGCTGAGAAATCAGAAGTGTTATTTTCAGTAAGCTCTAAATACGTTTACATTTAGCTTTTTAGTGGCTGCACACTTTTTGATGGTGTTGGGGGGTAGGCAGTAAAACATTGTTCTCTTATGTGACCTTTCGTGCTATGATAAAATGGCTTATATTGGAATGAATTTTCATTCAACACTTATTTCCAGTGTCGTAACGAGGGCGTGGCAAAAGAGGCTCCCACCACGGCCTCAACTAGGTTTGGGACGCAAAATGTTAAAAATAAATAGATATAAAAGTCCGCTATTTTTATTGTATTTTTAAATTTTGCAATACGCCGCTTTAGACACACAAATTCTGCAACTCATTTTGATGGGGTTAATAGTAAGTATTTAGCATATTGCATTTAGTAAAATTTAACTTGTTACATTTAAATATTTCAATATTTTTGTCATTTTTGGGTTAGGGAGCACAAGTTAGACACTTGCGTTGGGTTAGGCGCAAGTTGACACTTGCCACAGGCGCTGTATACCCCCGTTACTGTACTGCTTATTTCATTCTCCATTAAATGCACTTCGTTGTCTTCGCATTTATTGAATAATAATCATAACAACAATAATATAGTTCTGCACCACTCGGCCAGCTGAAGAATTGCTTTCAGCACAAAATAATATAACTCAAGACTGTTGCGTGCATTTTCATGGATCTCGGTGATTTTCCCAGCAAAGAATGAATGTGTTCTGTGGTTACGCGAATAATAACACAACATGAAATTCATAATTATTGGTTTGCGTTTTATGTTTTAAATAAACTAAAGAGAACCAAAATGGCACAATCTCCTAAAAATTATGTCTCTTGATATAAAATGTAGTCCTTTGCGTTTTGCAGCTGTCCGTTCCGGAAATATTGTACTGCTCTCCTAGACACTGTTGGTTTCTCTCGTGTGATATTACTCACTAAATGAGTGTAGTACGTTGATTAGTGTGTAACTTCTGCTTTGGCACTGATTAACAACTTTCTTATATCCTCTATTATTTAAAAATGAACATTCTGCAAGCATAATTCTTAAAACCAAGAATTCTTGCTTCGCGTTTACTTTTTCATGACTGCATTGGGTTCAAAAGTCCTCTGGTTTGATCTTGAGCTAGCGGAAGATCCAAATTTTAAGTTTTGGGCCGATCGATTGCGAAATATTTATTCAATTTTTTTAAATATTTCTTGCTTTTTATGCAGTTTTTATTAATAATTTTATTTTACTTTTATTTCTATTATAATAAAACGTTTTTAATTATTTAAATGACAATTCACAATATTTTCTTTCTGCTATTTTTGAAGGGAGGGGCGGTCACCTTTCTCCCTCCTCCAAATCGGTAACTGTCCTCAATTGAAGTTAGCTTTTGGTTTAGTAACAAAACTACTCGACAATAATTAAATCATTTGCTTGTTTCTTCATCTGTTACCACCAGTCTACAGACATTGAACTCTTCGGGGAATGATGATAGTCTACACCGGTCCCCGGCTAACGCGTAACTTCTGACCAATACTTCATCGCGGATCTAAATACCAATAACGATATGTTGGATACTTCCATGCGCTAACAGTAGCAGAACAGCACCCCCCCCCCCCCATTTTTGTTAAACGGACGGCAACACGAGCAACTGCTACCCAACATCCTTCTACAGTTGAACTACTGATTACCGAACCAGTTACCTCTCGCCATCTTTCATTTCATGTACGTCGGTTCTTTGGAAGCCTTCCCTATGAACCGATCACTTACTCTTGACCACAGCCGATACACGGCATTGTTTTGAAAACATTTGGTTTTACCGTTTTTACTGCCAATATAATAACTATAAAGGTTAATGAAATGGATTTAAAAGAAACTTAGGAGAAATATTTTGACAATGTACTTTGCACTGATTTTTGGTTGTTTGTGTGTGTACATCGAAGCTTATAGCTTTGTCTCCATTCGGCGGACTTGCAGACTTCAGAAGATTAGGTCAATAACCATAGGTTGCCTTAAATAAATTTCAACATCTCGACACAGTGATTCAAATTGTTTTAAATCTTCGTTGATGCATATTCTTCTGCATCGCCATAATCTTCATGCGCACGTTGTTAACGGCATCATAATCACTTAATTCTTCTCAATGCAAGCCTTATTCAGTTGAAATTCACGTGCAATATTTACTTTCTTATCACCACATTCGTCTCCGTTAATTACTTAGTTTTTGCTGTGAAGTGATAACTTTTCTCTTTTTTTCGTTGGCACACTCGCCATTTCACCCTTTCTTTAACCCAATGTTGAAGGGGAATTTAATATAAAAATGTTTATAAGACAATTAGTCGACACCTACGTTTACTTAATCACGCCAAAGTAAAGGTTAGTAGAGCCTCTGCTACTAATGACTCACGCAGAAAGTTAAGCAAGTTTGAGCGCGGTTAGTAGTTGGAAGAGTTTCAATCGTTCGATGAGTCTTTGGACGGGATGGAGGTGTCACATAATTACGAAGTCACGTGGCTCAATGGACATTATAAAGCGATTCGAAGCCAATTCATTAATTCACTGTGAGTTAACAGCCATACTCGGCATGTTTCAATATACTGCATGCTAATTTGAATATTTTCGGTTCAATTTTATTTGTAAACTATCTCAGTCATATAGAAAATTTCAAATGCTTATCTGATTTCAAGTATGTATAAATCTTTATTTGCTTTACGTAAATCATTTGATTTCTTCCCCTAATGACTGCATTATAAACAACAGGTGCTACCATGCATTTTCTGCGACTGAAAATCAGTGGATGTTAGAACCAGTGGTGAGCTATGGAAATTTTAACAAAGGGCTCGCATCGTCGAGCAAAAAAAAAGCCGTATTTCACAGAAAAATTTATTAATACAGCTTGTGTACAAATGCCTATCAAAAAGTATACCTGTAATCAAGCTGTAAGGATCAATAAAGGCTATCATTTTTAAACAAATATTTCATAATCTAAACATGCAATATTTGCACACAATCATCTGTGTTAATTTATCTTACATAAGAAAAACATCTTTTAACCATCAAAATATAATAAGAATAATCTTTTATAATCGCACATATGAAATAGTCCGCATTTTTTATAAAGAAAATAAATTTCTTTCGTTTGCGATAGAAGTTTTCATGACAAACAGTCTATAAATAATATTATCTAAACACAATAATATTGAAGTACGTTATATTTCTCTTTTGTTTTTATACTTCAAGTGATAAGCAACGGTACCAATCAGTGGGCATTATTTTATAGTCCTATTTATTTATATGCGATTACCAAAAGTGAATTTTTATTTGTAAAATGGTAGTAACAGTAACTATAATATTTTATTTAATAAAATCACTTTGTTAGGTTACCGTATGAGTTTTTCGCTGAATATATTTCAAAAAATTGTTTTGTTTTTCTGAAAAAATTAAAAAAAAGTAAACACGAAGAACAAGGGGCTCACCAATTTGAGAAAAATTTAACAAAGGCTCGCGAGAGCCCTTATAGCAGTGGAACTTGCGTGTATGCCGTACAGTGTCTGTGGGAGATGGCTTTCTGTATGAAAGGTCGTTTTCGTTCCAGTTACATCTGGCCAGTTTACTTTATTTTTATTTTATTTATTTTTTTTATGCATTTCAAATTAATTTTAGATACAGGCGATAGTTTCTGGACCCTTGAGATCGGAATTAACAGGAATTCCATACTTTATTTGTGGTAGGATATAATCATGTACTTTATCTGTACGTGTATGCTATTTACATGGGCTCGGTATATATTTCCTTTGTTATATTTAAGCAGCAATGTGTGTTCTGTACTGATCAAGAAAAAACAAACAATAGAAGGAATAAGTAACTTGGTGTTTATTTATAGACATTGTTATATAACCAGAATATAATATTACTCATTAGTTTTACAAAAAAAGACGTTAATTGCAAGCTGCTAAACGCCACTACTGAATCAAAAAATATTTCCCTTTAGGGGTCTACCCAAGAATGCCGTGGGCGCCGAGATAGGGAAACGTGTGACAGCTACAACAGCAGGTATACTCAAATGTATCGAAAAACGATCCCTGATTTGGAACAGATGGATCCCACACTAGCAGCGTATGATGACAAAGGCGAGGCTCGCAGGTTACAGGATTGCGAATGCCCATATGGGAACATAATCTGTCGGATACGCTGAAAGATTTAAAAATTAATAAACAACCAAAGAATCCAATCGAAAACACAACTAAATAAAAGTTGGCACGGTTTGTGTGCGCGCGAATGATAAAAGTGAAAAATTGTAAGTTATATTAATAAAACGTTAAATAATATGCACTGTTAATCCCCCCCCCATCCCCCAAAAATATAATTTATTTTCCTGAAACACGTGTGATCAGAGCTGGGAAAAAGTTCTTAAAGCATTTTTGAAAACTAGTACTTTTTATTGGGATATATATTTTCTAGTATTATCCACAGTTCATTCGCCTCATATCATTGCATAACATATACGTTACGTTTAGATATTTTTTTTGTCGTATTCGCTCCAAACATTGTTGCATGTACACCGCGAGATTCATCTGGAGCACGTTTTTTTTTTTCCCTCATCCACGAAAGGTTGGGAATTTATAGTACATTTATAGTACATATTTATAGAATTTATTACCGTGGGCGAGCTAAGGATTTTTCCTTATTTTTATCAATTATATTGCAGTTTTTTAATTTACTTTTACGTAGTCCGGAAACCCTACTATAGTGACCAAACGTGGAACTTTTTCAAGCTACTTCAGGCCTTCAATAAGCGAGGCGGAGGTCTCGCACCAGCGAGGAAACTAATCTATCACTTGCCCCGATCGAAAATACAAATATGCACCACCCTAATTAAACCTGTATTTTCTGTATTCGGGGGAAACATGGGACTGCAACAAAACGGATAATCAAAACTATATAATAAATTTGAAAATTTTACAAATTAAAAACATACAAAACTTTGAGAATAGTTGCCTAAAAAAATGTAGTCCATTCCAACTCATTGAGAATTTCAGACCGACACGAGTTAATCGATTTCTGAAAAATTGTGGGATATTAATGCAAAAGATGTTAATTGAAAGAATGTTCCTAACTGGAACATTCTTTCAATTATTTTTATTGCTTTATCCAAGAATCTTAACAGGGTGCCAAGTTATTATCCAACTTTTAAAAGCGTTTTGTGAATCAAAACGCTTTTAATTATCTAAATGTACTAAATTGAGAACTTGAGGTGACAGATTTTTCCACAAAACATTGCGTTGAACAACGAGGTCAGCAATAGCACGATTTTTTTTTTTTTTTATATAGATCTGATCGAAAAATACCGCTGTGTACAGAATATGCAACGATGTGTTAGCACGGTGAAATGAAATGCGACTCTGGCTTCACAAGAAGCCACATAATGGCATCACTGCTCCCTCCGACACATAGTTGCATGCACTGCGGGGCTCTTCAGTCAGCCGTCAGTATAAAATTAGTCTCGTAAGTTAGTGTTCCAAATCTGCCCCATGTATTTCGGCGCGACTGAGATTCAGCTGCAATGCGTATCCATTGAGTTCTTTATAAAAATCGCTAAGGCTGCTTTAGAATCTCGTATGAAGAGAGTGAGAGGAGCGAGCTGATAAGATGGCGGCTCGCGTGTTAGTGTTTCGTGTCGTGTATTATTGATGGTGAATTGTGAATTTGATTGATATGTTTTTAGCGATTTATATTTATGCTTATTCATTAGTAATAGTAGTTAATTGCTTGCTACCATAAACAGTCACTTTATTTTCCATAGTGCTTTATCCAGGTAAGTCATTTGTACTTACAAGGGCGATACGCTAGGCCTACTGCCGGTAGTATCGCCTTTGTTTCTTATAGTGACATTTTATTGCTGATAGACACCTAAGAGTGTCTACGGGATTTGCTAGTGAACCCTCAAAAGTCCACAGGATTACCTTTACCTGCTCGGGACACCTGAGAAATCTCTACTCTTTCTCCGTCTGTGTCTTAACACATTTTAGATTATTGAAATGGCAAAACTTCTGAATGAGACCAAATTCGAGGAAGTATACATGGAATTCCTCAGACTAGGAAGCTGCTGAGTGATAATTGGCTATTTCTCCCAAAGAAAAGGTGCCTCCGATCATGCTTAGAGAAAAGCATAAGTGGGCAGCTTTAAGATCCACAATGTCCAATCTGCATATTGGCTTCATTAAGGCCAAAAACATGGATGAAGGCATAAAGATCCAGCCAGCAACAGTGACAGACTATAAAAGGTTGACCAAAGAACTGGACGACAGAGGCATCCAGTATAATACCTTTGCGCTCAGCTCCGAAAAAAACTTAAAGGTGGTCCTTCGTGGTGTCTGCGAAGACATTGTGAAGACCTAAATTATCAGGATCTGCCTCCAGTCAAGGTCAGCAGAATGTACAAAGCAGACAAGACTCCCATGTCATTAGTCCTAGTTGAGATTCATAAAATATACAAGGATATCTACAACTTAAAAACAGTTTGTGGTCTCATCGTCACACCAGAACCACTCCGGAAAAGATCATCTACTGGGCAGTGCCACAGGTGCCAGAAGTTTGGCCATGCCCAGAATCTTTGTAGAGCAGAATAGATGTTTGAAATGTGGGGACAGCCACTCAACCAATACCTGCACAAAGCCGAGGACCACCTCGGCCAAATGTGCCAACTGCAGTGGCCCTCATCCTGCAAACTACAAAGGATGTACTCAGCACCCAAAGAACAGACGGATGGAGGCAGTCAATCAGCCCTCCTCCTACAGTACAACATCAGAGGCCCAGACATAAAAACCGGAGGCTCAGCGGCCACAGTCGGAGACTTCCAATAATAGACACCCAAAAGCAAAGAAGAAGTTATGCTGATGTAACCCGTACAATTGGACCAATTCCAGAACAAAATCGACCAACAGCACCTAAAAACCTAACAGCTGTTATTACGGCCTCACTAGCAAACATGCTACAAAATTTCAGCCTATCAAACCCTACTGAAACCTCCACTAAAAGATTTCTTCGTGAAACGCAGGTCATCCTCACAGCTCTCATAAATGAATAGTAACAAACTCATGCCAGCATCTCTTCAGATAGTTGCTTGGAACGCAAATGGCCTCAAAAACAAAATTCTGGAACTCCGAGATTTCACATATAGGTATCAACCAGATGTTATTTTAATCGGTGAAACTCCTTTAAGACCCTCAGACAATCCTACAATAAGGGGCTATCACCTATACAGAAATGACAGACTACTCTACAGAGGCTGCGGCACTACCATCTTCATTAAAAACTACATAAAGCACCACTCTGTGAGCAATCCTTCAACCACTAACCTAGATATCACAGCCGTGGAAGTAGTCACCAGCTCCACTGGCAAACTGAAAATCTACTCAGCTTACAACCCTCCTCCCCAAATCTCTACTTCACTCTGATCTAAATGCCATCTTATTCATCAGAGAGCCCACCATTATTGCCGGGGATCTGAATTCCAAGCATCCTGCGTGGAATTGTACAACCACAAACAAGAATGGTTGCATCCTTTCCAATTACTTGGGATCAAGCAACGCTGTTGTGGCAGGCCCCACCGAACGAACTCATCTCAGTACGTTCGGCACTGCTGACATCCTGGATATAGCTATCCTGCAGGATATTAAACTTCAATACAGCATCATATCTATGGATGAACTATCATCCGATCACAATCCAATTCTACTACAGCTGGGAAATCAAGAATACCCGTGTTCTCCTTCTCATTCCTACATTGCATGGAAAAGACTGTCAGCAGCACTCAAGGATTATATTGGACCTGTTCCTCACATACGCACAAAAGAAGTAGAAACTGCAGTAACAAATCTCGCACACCAAATTAATTCTGCTATAAGGTAGCTTCCTCCTACAAATATGCCCGCAAGCCAGATTGTTTGCCTGAAGACATCGTGAACTTGATCAGAGACAAAAACAGAGCTAGGAAAAGATTCCGTAACACGTGTGCACCACAAGATAAAATAAATCTAAACAGATTAAATGGAGCAGTAAGAGATATACTCAACGCTCATAGAGACCAAGTATGGGATGAAAAGTTATCCTCCATTTCACCTACTGATCACTCCATTTGGGGACTATTGAAAAATATTAAAAACAAACAGATCCCTTCCCCCAATATTCTCTGACCAGGGCCTTGCTCACACAGATGTAGACAAAGCAGAAGTTATAGCATACAACTTAGAGGAGCAATGCAGGCCTTCGTATGGAAACCTTGGCTTTGACCACATAAGATTCACAGCAAGGTCAGACACTCACTCAAACTTCCTATCACCAGCACTGACCATATTGCACCAACATCACCTGATGAGATATATGACATTATTAAAAAAATTAAAGAACAAAAAAGCTCCTGGGCCAGACGACATTACTAATCAGGTGATTAACCTTCTGCCACGAAAAGCAGTAGTGCACCTGACCAGTATAATAAATGCAATTTGAAGCTTTCACTATTTTCCTTCCACCTGGAAACTGGCTGATGTAATTCCTATACATAAGCCAGGCAAAGACCCACACCTACCGCAAAATTATCGTCCAATCAGTCTCATCTCAAATCTGGGTAAAGTTGCAGAGAAGGTCATCCTCTCACGACTCCAAACCTCAGTAAATGACCTAAACATCCTCCCTAAAGAACAGTTTGGTTTTAGGCAACACCATAGTACTACCCAGCAAATCCACAGAATTGTCGAATACATCACCACCAGCTACAACTGGCGCCAGTGCACAGGCGCTGTTTTCCTAGACTTATCCGAAGTATTTGACAAAATCTGGCATTTTGGACTCCTGCACAAACTTATCTCAGCCGGTACCTCACTAAAAATGGTTCATTTAATCCATTCATATCTTCAGAATAGATCAATGCAAGTAAAAATCAACGGTTCTACATCCTCCCAGCGTCACATCGTTGCCGGAGTGTCGCAGGGATCTCTACTGGCTCCATTGCTGTTCTCTATATACATGTCAGACATCCTGCACAATCCGATGTCTTCCATTTTGGCCTTGTATACGGACGATACAGCAATACTAACCAGATCTCTCCGACCCCATTTCGTTACCAGAAAGCTTCAAGAAAACCTTCTAAAGCTGGAGGGTTGGTTCTCCAAATGGAGATTGGAAGTCAACCTCCAGAAAAGCTCAGCCGTTCTTTTCTCAAAAAGGCCAATGTCTCCTGTAGGAGATGTGTTACTATTCAATACTAAAATTCCCTGGCAGACAGAAACAAATTACCTGGGTGTAATTCTCGAGAAAAAGCTATCTTTCAATCAGCACACCAAGTCTGCGTGCATAAAGGCATCTAAAGCCATAGCCCAGATCTATCCGCTAATTAATAGAAATAGCAAGCTCAGCAACAGAATCAAATTGCAACTATACCAGATGATTCGTCCTATAATCACCTATGCCTCTCCGGCCTGGAGCCACACCTCTAATGCTAACATTATCAAAATACAGCGAGTGCAGAACAAGTGCTTGAGAATGATTCTGAATGCGCCGTGGTATGTTAGAAACAATCAACTCCACAGAGACACAAATATTCCCAATATTTTCTCTTTTCTACAATCCTTAGCAACCAAGTTTTTCCTAAAGACGTCCACACATCCCAACGATTTGGTTCAGCAAGCTGCAGCATACGATCCAACGGACATATTCAAATATAGAAGACCAAAAGCTATATTAGCCTCCTATAGCGATGCATAATCTTCATGCCCATTCAGGGCGAGCAAACTGCTAATAAATTTTACCTTCACTGTAACCACAACAGATAGCAGGGAATATGAAAAGCATCTTGCTTCACCCCTAAAGACATACATGTCAATTGTCAAATAGAATCTCGTATAGAAAAAAATAGAAATATTTTTTCTATGTCGATTTTACATGATTTTAATTAAATTACATATTATACTTGTGAGTAAAAGAATGTATAACTCACTGTACTGAGATAAATGTTGTAACTAAATGTTAAAATATCTGAATAAGAACCAAAAGATTTGTAACTAAAATTAAGCTCAGACAGGATTAGGCTAGGAAACCCAAGGCTAACAACAGTCGGGAACCTCATCGGATTATGAGTTTTCCCGCCAAAAGTCAGAGCGTGGGTGACGGAGAAATCCTCCAGTTAATCCGAGGGACTTTGAAGAAGGGCCAAGGTCGGGAGAGTGATATAAAGACAAAGATTGAGTGGCTATGTGTGTGTGTGTGGGGGGGGGGAGATCTCGTTTCGAAGTTTGTTCCTGTGCCAGGCCTTTCCGAGGACTGGGAGAGTCGCGTTTCCCGCGAGCAGCAGTTCCGATGAAGATGGGAAGTTCGCTAGTAGCAGAGACGGCCTTTTCAAGATATCCCTCCTTGAGATTCCCCGATGATGAATTATCGCAGCCGTGTCCTAGTGCCAGATCGAAAGTTAGCTGGGAAGAAGCAGAACGTGCCCGTAAGCCTGGACTAGGATCTAGGACTGAGTAATGAACTAGAAAGATTGTAAGTAGAATGTTTCATGTAATATCCTAGATTGTGAAGTTCAAACGACAAATGTTGGGTCTGTTATCTAGTGGCATAGAAGGTGTTAGGAAGAATCGGAAAGTCTTATTTTAGTTTGAGTGTGAATGGTTCAATACAGAGATCTACAGATTTGCATGTGATATGTAATGCTATAAAGTGAATGTGGTTTAAGTTTTGCCTTTTATTGTTTACAGCGTGAGAAAAGTTTAAGTGTTAAGTAGCATCCAAGTGTGTGAAAAGTTATGTGTAATGATAATTTCTTTGTCTTAAAGGTTAAGCGAAATGCTTAATTGATTTTGTGGAGAGTTAGACACTGACAAGTATGGTCTCCGGTCTACTCGTGTTGTCTTAGTTAGAACCAGACACGTGATATGTGTAGTTTGAATGTTGTATATAATGTCTCTTAGTAAGAATAAACGTGTGTTTTGTTAATAGCTTGACTGATCCTGTTTAGCCAATGCACTTCTCATAAAAATACCGAACCTGTGTGACCTAAGAGTAGTAAATAGCCAAGCCTGACTGATTAATTAATAGGAGTTGCTTGAGATAGAGTTAAATTACGAGTTATTTTTGTGCTTAGCTGAATATTTCACTTGTATGTAAGGGAAGGAACAACAATTCTTTTACGCAATCCTTAATAGCGCAGTCAACAAAAAAATAAATTATTATTTTACAAGTGATCAATACAAGTGAAATATGGCAAAGTAGATTAAGGACTTGGCTCCAGCCAGAGGCTTTTTCTAAGTCTACAATTCAAGCACATGCAAGAGCATACATTCGGCCTTGAGACAGAGAGGGGGAGGGAGTAAAACTAAGTTAAGGACTAAAGGATTAAGATTAATTGCGACTTTTATGCGTGAATTAGAAATTGAAGTCTATAGACTGTTTGAACTAGCCCAAGCAACTACGATATAAAATAAATAAGAAAAATATTACAATGGCGCAGTAGATATCCATTCGTTACATCGTTAAAATCTTAAAGAATTAATAAAAAAATTATACACTGCAACCTTGTAAATGAATTTATGCTGTGCAAGCGTTCTAAGCAAGTCTGCAGTTTTGTGAGATAGAGTATCTGTTATTATTGATGGGAATGTTGAATACCTTGCCTGCAGAAATGAAGAATCGTTATACTGAGTGGGAAATGATAGATTCATCATCTGTGGAGATGAGAATTTCTCACAACACACCCTAATCTTTTGGATCTGATTTGCTTCAGTGATAACTGGCGATTACATTTGGTGTAAAGCAGGAAAAGTGAGGGAAAAAAAACTTTCTGGTCATCGATGAGTGTTTAAAATCATAAATAGCCTGTTTCCTTCTCAGAGAAATGCTAGAAACAATTTTTGTGTTAATTTTACCTACCAATTTCAATTAACTGCTGAAATATGTTTCTCTTCAGTTTATTGGTTTTCTCAGTTTAGTATTCTGTTCAAAATGAACGTCAAAACGGATTTGACTACATTAAATTGATAAACATTTGTTTTCTGGCATAGGCCCCAATGCTGCAACATACTTCCCCACCCCTAAACGACTTTATTCTGCATATTGGATGGATACTTCGCTGACTAGGTTAGCCGAGTGGATATAAGTAGCATACCAGTCACTTCTGACAAGATAAGGAATCGTGACCTCATTGGTTGTCGAGATGATGACGTCATTGTGTGTGTGACGTCATGAGTTTGGAATGTTAGGAATTTTTCCGGGGACCATCTGTGTGTGACGTCACGTTGTTTTATTCACGTATGGATTTATGGGTGATGATTAGAGATAAGGATTCGTGTGGTGATTTGTGGGACACTTTGATCAAGATAAGAAATCGTGTCGTGAATGTTTGTTATTATGAGATGTAGATAAGCGACATCATTTGTTTGTTGTAAATAAGTGATGTTATTGTTTTGAATGGAAAGGGGAGATATATTAGTGGGTAAGGATTCGTGTCGTGATTGGTGGGACACTTCTATCAAGATAAGATAAGGAATCATGACGTGTGTTGTTTTCAGATGAAGATAAGTGACGTAATTTGTTAGTTGTAAATAAGTGACGTTATTATTTTGAATGGAAAAGAAAGATATTAGTGGATAAGGATTAGTGTTGCGAATTGGTGGGATACTATGAACAAAATAGGGGTAGGGATAATAGGGGGAGAAGCGACGTCACTGTCTTGGATGTGTATTGTTATGAGTTGTAGATAAGTAAATGGTTTGCATATGGTATTATGGCTGATGGATAGTGATAAGATAAATTTCGGAATTTCGCTGGGGGCCCGCCTTCTGTCAGGGACATCATGTAGCGTGTTGGGTTCGTGTATAACATTGTGGGTGATATTTAGACATAAGTAATCATGACATGTGTTTGGAAATTTCTGGGGAACATGTCTCTCTGTGATATCACATGGTGTTTTGGTTTGCCCAAGGAATTGTGGGCGATGTTTTTGAGATACGAAATCTTGGAATTTTCCCAGGGTGACACACATCCGTTATTGTTGTCATGTTTTGTCTTTGGTTGTCTATAGATGGCTGTACTAATTTTCCAATACATTTTGGGGTATTTCTTTCATGTTAAAGAGTGGGAATTCTTAGAGTAGAGTTCCTGATGGTGGCAGTGTTTAGGCTTTTCTGAATAATTTAATTATATGCTAGTGTCCCTCAAACACGCACTTTTTTTTTGCTCCGAAGTTATCTCTATCAGTTAGAGGTGACATCACTAAAAGATTATTGGCAAATGACAACTTCTTTTTTTTTAAATAACGTTATCTTGTTTACAAACGTTTGGGGAATGGTGTTTTTTTTTAGTTTACATGAAGAGAAAAAACCAAACGGCATTTTAAAAAAATAAATTAAAAATATACAGAAACTTAAAGGGAAGTTATTGTAAGCTTTTAACAGGAAAGAAATACCCAAAAATGTATTGGAAAATTAGTACAGCCATCTATAGACAACCAAAGATAAAACATGACAATGATGGATGTGTGTCAGCCTGGGAAAATTCCAAGATATCTTTATCTCAAAAACATTGCCCACAATTCCATAGGCAAACCAAAACACCATGTGATATCGCAGAGAGAGACATATGTTCCCCCAGAAATTTCCAAACACGTAACGTCACGATTACTTATCTCTAAATTTCACCCACAATGTTATACACGAACCCAACACATCACGTGATGTCTCTGATAGAGGGGAGCCCCCAGCGAAATTACAAAATTTATCTTATCACTATCAATCACCCATAATGCCATATGCAAACCATTTACTTATCTACAACTCATAACAATACACATCCAAGACAGTGACGTCGCTTCTCCCCCTATTTTGTTCATAGTATCCCACCAATTCGCGACACTAATCCTTATCCACTAATATCTTCCTTTTCCATTCAAAACAATAACGTCACTTATTTACAACTAATAAATTACGTCACTTATCTTCATCTGAAAACAACACACATGTCACGATTCCTTATCTTATCTTGATCTTGAAAGAAGTGTCCCACCAATCACGACACGAATCCTTATCCACTAATATATCTTTCTTTTCCATTCAAAACAATAACATCACTTATTTACAACTAACAAATGGCATCACTTATCTACAACTAACAAATGGCATCACTTATCTACATCTGATAATAACAAGCATTCACGACACGATTCCTTATCTTATCTTGATCAAAGTGTCCCAGCAATCACTACACGAATCCTTATCTCAAATCACCACCCATAAATCCATACGCGAACAAAACAATGTGACGTCACACACAGATGGTCCCTGGAAAAATTCCTAGCATTCCAAACTCATGACGTCACACACACAATGACGTCATCTCAACAACCAATCACGTCTCGATTCCTGATCTTGTCAGAAGTGACTGCTATACTACTGATATACAGTATTGTTTTACAAGTAACATGCAGATGTTCAAATTCATCGATGGCATGAATGTTTGCAAACATCGTCGCCCCATGTGACACCACCATTTGTGCTTAAAAAGGCAAAACTTTTTTTTTTTTGCTCTGGGAGCAGAGTTTCTAGATTATATGTAATCCCACATACCTTATCTTGGGTGGAATTCCTATTAAGGAAAACGCGTCAAGATATTGTCACCAAAGGAATGCAAGCTGTTTTTTTTTACATGAGAACTGATGAGCCAGTATTGCTAGGAAGTAATGTGCCTAGTCCAAGGATTGATAGCATGAAGGAGTGAGAGAACAACAATCGTTACGTAAAGAACAGATTGCCCCCGATTTCTGGGAAATAAGGTGGTGTGATAGACCGAGTGATTAAATAGAGTTCCTGCGATGATAACTTCATTGAGGTCTTTGATAATCACGATATTATTCTTCATGATGAGAAAAAGAATGCAGAATAATAAATAATGTTTACCTGCATATAGACTCTAAATAGCACTGCTCCAAGCGAGGTGGATCTTGAATTATATACCTCAGTTCTCCTTTAATGTTGTACATTTGGAATGGCAACCGCAGCACATAATGAGAACCGCGACACCTGTCGAACATGGGTGTGGACTTCCTGTTGAGAGAACAATCGTTACGTAAAGTACAGCCTGCCTTAATTCTAAGAAAGTATCGGCGTTTATTTCCTAAATAATAATTACTTATTTTGCGTTAAAAGTAATTTCAGTGCCACAGAATGTTTTTGCCACGTGTCTCTTTCTTGTTGGAGGAGGGGAGTTACTCAAGTATCAGTTGCAAAGGAGGCATTTTATATAAGCTTTTCTGAGGCAGTACTGAAATGGTCTTTTATGTGAAAGAAGCAATTCTCTTTCTCTCTCCCTCCCCGAGAAAATAAATATTTACAAATATAGTTGAAGGAAGAGAGTAGAAGTTTAGTGTTGAAACAGAAGAATACAAATTGAGGAAATGGAAAAGATATGGAACAAACAGAAAATAAATAAGAGGATATTGCAAATCCACTATTATTTCATATTGAAACTTTACAGAAGCTCTCTCTGGTCAGTTTTGAAACTTTTTAAGATTCAAATTCAATTATTTGGCCACCATGAAAGAATGGATTTATAATATCTCTTCTTCTACTTATTAGGCCTATTGGCGTGCTACAGAGCTATCTTTAGCCCTTCTAAGTCTTACCCGTCCCGAGGATAAGGTGACTAGCCCTATACCTCCTGGTGTGTCCTATGTCTGTAGATGCGTGTGTTCACGGGGCTGGTTTGCGTGCTTGCACGAGGAAAAACCCCAGATAAACTGGGGAGAAAAACCCTGTTGTCCACGCCCAAGACTGGCTAACTTGGCCATGACTGAGAAAGATCCTTAAGCTCCTCATGTCGGCGACGGGAATCGAACCCAGGACACTCCTTTCCCAGGCATATGGTTGCGAAGCGCGTAGCCACTAGACTAACCGAGCGGACATAATATCATCTGATTTTATATATTACGTAATTCGCGAAAATACCCACAAATAAGAACTACACTTTACAAAAATGCTGAAACGCTTCTTTACATTTTAGTTGGGAACGTGTTTTAGTGAAATAGAGAGCAGAAATAAGTAGTGCGTGAGAGGGGGGAAATAGAGAGAGATAGAATAGAAAATAAATCCTCTAGCGCCTTTCTTAAAGGGAGTAAGTGACATTCCTTTAGCCCTAACTAACTTTTTCTAGACGGGTCGGCAGCCGATCACCATCCTTCAATTCTCACCGATAGTGAGCTCAAGCGCTTTATCGATGAATAAAAGGCTTTTCATAGGGAGAAAATGACTTAAAAATTAACGCTGTACAATGAATCTTGATTTAAAAAAGAGAGAGGAAAATGAGAATTGATATGGAAAAGGGGAGGGAAAAGAAGCTGATCTCTGCTCATCATCACCAACTTAAGTATCATCAACACTTCGTTCATGATTGATCTCGCAACCTGTTGTTTTCAAGCTCAAACATTTGAAACTGTCACAGGTGTATATTTATAGTATTGCCAGTTTCTCAGGGATTAGTAATCTGATATCCTTGGAGGGAGAGAGAAAGACAGAATTAAAAAAAACAACAAAAAACTTCTAGTTCTGTCCCAATAAAGTCATAACGAAATTTCCTCGACAGAACTCGCATGCTCTGTGTCCCATTATCGTCGAACTTATATGGACTTTTTTTTTAATATTAAACCCTGAACTTTATTGTGGATTCAGAATATGACTGTAAACCTATGGTGCGTTTCTGTTTTGTATAGTCGTTTCATCTATTTATTTTCTTATCACTTTTTGCATGTACATTATTCGCTGATAAATAAATGTTAAAAAATTATACCTAATGAACTTGAAATACATAATAGAAATTAATTTTTTTTCTCTTTAATATCACCTTTGGATTAATAGTTATCACTGACTTACACTTTTGCGAGGAGTTGCAGCGAACTGCATGGACTGTCGAATCCATCTGCGACACGTGGAAGACTTGGAACGTAATGCTGTAGTTCATTGCTAAGAAGAGAGAAAGGGGCAGATTAGTTCAATATTTTTCCCAAGAAATTCGGTCGAAGTAAGCAAAGAAATAACAAGATTCAGGGGTGATATTAGATGAGAAGTTAGAACATATCGCGAGATTTGTGAGGGCAGCACGGATTAGTATTTTCTACAAAGATTGAATAGCCAGGCGCAATTTTGGGCATTCAATAGAGAGTATTTTGACAAATAAAAATGCACCCTCAGAACTGTTCGATGGGCGATCTCTGAGAAAGCAGAAGCTGCTTAGAATTCGTTTACTTAAAGCGAGTAGGAAACCTGCAGTGACGCAGTATGGGACAAACTTTGTCTATATTCTACGTCGTCGTATATACTCTAGAGAACGTAAACTAGAGTGGTCTGACATTCTAGTGACCTTCGACATGACCTGTTTTTAACAATCTTACGAACACAAACTGTGGCACTTTTAGAAAAGTTTGGGATTACTGCGAAAAGTACCTAAAGGCTATGAATCCCCAGTATTTGTCTGTAAGCTGCATGGTTGGTTTGCCGGATTTGTGGAAATAAAAATCCGAGTTTCCGGGAGGAAAAATCCTGCCAACCTTCATCAGATGAAAAAAGCATTCTAAAGATGTTCTTCGCGTTGTAGGGACAGGTCGGTTTATCGCACCCATGTCTTTCCAACAAAGTCCATCTGTGCTGCTTGCGAATTTATATTTGGAACGGTCGCATATTATGTTTGGAGGAGATTTGTCCTTAACTTCAAGTTTCCAGTCAGTGCTAGCCTTCAACATTAATTCAAAATGGCTTAGAACTTGGAAAGAAAAATCGCCACCAGATTTAAACAAGTATATCCTTCCCGACCAAAATCCGAAAGGGATTGAGCTTCCATGTCATCTTCTTACAGTTGACTCCAAATCCAGTACACAGTTTTTTGCTGCACTCTTTTCTCATTTTGCACGCTACTCAAATTACCATAACTTCCAGAATATAAACTTCAACAACCCTAACTGCCAATCTCAGTGGGGTTTTGACAATGTTCTTTATTTCATTGCTAGTACAACTCAGTTTTCTTATTTTCCACGAAAAAGAACCATTTTTTCCTTCAGTTTTACTTTTTGACAACACTCGAATTTCTAGAAAAGATGGGATTTGTCTTCTGCTGGTGGAGTAACCTCTAACTTTTCTCGGCATAAATCTAATACAAATATTGGCTCCTCGACATCAAAGAAATTAGGTTTTTCTTTTTCTCTAAATCATTACGTTGTCTGAAGAACTGTTAATGCTAGACAAAGTCACAAATCTATCCAAGTGTTGAAGACTGTTCTTAAATTTCGCGCGTTATGGCGAAGTGTTCTCTGGGAATTAGAGAAGAGATCAGTTAGGTTGAGACAGTTTACTTTCTTTGAAATAGGCGTCCATTTCACTTTGTCTATCGTGAAAATATTTGTAGGAAAGACGTCCACTCCTGCATATTTCCATTGGCACTGTTCAAATCTATGAAAACAAGCGCAGCAGCTATTACACTCCTAATTTAACACCCCTTCACAGCTCATTCCAACCACGCAGAGCAAATTGTTCTTTATTCATTCTTTCTATTGCTGTCTTTTGGAAATCTCTCCCTCCTTGCGTTCATAAGAGTGCAGCCGACTAGTTTCGAGCACCTTCATTCATCAAGGCTAACCCCAAAATATCCAAACAGATAACAGAGTTGTCCAAATGCCGAAAAACGGTTACAAGAAAAATAAATTCCTGTCAACAAATAGACGTAAATATTTATTTCGGACTTCTAAAAGTTGTCCATTCACGCGGATCGCTGAATAAAAAACCAAGGACTGACATTAAGTGCTATACAGAAATCGCTTATTAAATCTTTCGAACATCGCACTTGGTAACTTCTCTAACAATAACCTTCTGTCATTAACTGCAGACAGATAATGCATGCTACGAGTTTTTACTACTCGCTTATTTGTGGGCATGAGTTTATTCATTTTTCTTGTAGCGGTTTTTCGAGTTTTGGACAAGTTATTTATTTGTGTATTTATTATGAGTTATTATGAATGTAAGTTATTTTGAGTAAGCCCTGATGGAGCCACCAGTTTTTTGTAGCTGTAATTTAAAATTTTAACGACCAATTAAATATCCCTGTTATTACTGCACGTTTTTTAGTCGTAAAACATTTTCTCTTGAATAATTTTATTTCTCGTCAGCTTTCTGTTGGGTCACGGGATATTAATTATATCATAGATTAGATTGAACAGTATTTCATGTATGGGATTACAGTAAGAAATCGTTTGGTTTATTTACGTGCAGGATATTTGCTATTTAGCGATATCAGATTATCTTACATTACTTTTTTTTTTTATTTTTAGCGACGGCCGATTTTAAATGAATAAATAAAAAGGAAAGGATTTTTATTGTATATATAAACATTTCTTAGGAAACGAAAATGCATTATTTCTCATAATCCGAAACTTCTTTACCGGTGTGACATAACAGAAATCTTTGAATAGTTACGGTCTGTCGCAAACTGTTTTATTGCGATATTTTATTATTGTGACACTTCCAGGGAGTCCAAACTCTCATCGAGGGAGAGTGTGCCAACAGCATCGAACGATTGAATCCCTTCCAACTACTAACCGAGCTCAAAGTTGCTTTACTTTTTGCGTGAGCTATTAGTAGCAGAGGTTCTACCAATCGACTAACATTTATTTGTAAAAAGGACTCGCCTCTAATTTACTTCTTTATTTCTGTAACATAACCTCGAGAGAAGAAAATATTGAACTTTTCGACGATGTATTCACGCCATGGAAGACCTGTAATCTTGTTTACAAGCGACTTGCATCTGATTGCCATGTTGCTTAACGCAGGAGTGCGCTTGCGCGAAGTTTTTTCTTCCGAAGAAGTTGAATTAGTGCGCGCGCGAGAGAGAATAATAGAACATACGTTGCGTTGATAAGAACAGAGACGACGTTCTGAAAAGTTGGAAATTTAGGGGAGAAATAGAATTTCAAGGAATTCTTAAGCCAAAAAGTTTTTAAAGAGCTTTATGATGGAAACAGTTATCCCAAAATTAACGGATGAATTTCTTTTAAATGATGCTAAGTTGTGGCATAGATAAGTGATGTGTGGTTTCTCTGAAGCTACGGACAGTCCCTTTCGATACGTTATGCAGCAAACGTGACCTGAAAGAAATGAATTCTTTTTGTGTTCAAGGCGGAGGTTTCCGAAAGGAAAAAGGAAAGTTTAAAATTATCTTTTTTATTTCAAAGAAACAGAAAAGGAACTGATATTGCAGAGAAGATAAGAAAGAAGAAACACGTTCTCTTAAGAAAAGTTGCGCACAAATTGTCTTTTTGCTTTCAAAGAAAAACGGGTAAAACTGAGATGATTAGACTTCCGTGGTTACTGTTGCGAGCGGAAGGAGCGGTGCCTTTTGAAGTTTATGCATTCTCATCAAATCCTGTGATCTTGAAGAGATCATCTTGTGTGGCATTTATGTTCTTTAATTCTGTCAAGTTTGTGGGCCTTTTTTTCTTTTCAGGAGATGAATCTTTATTTTTGATTCAAATTTGTATAAACATCGTGCGAAACGAACATTTTACACACAATTAAGGCAATACCACAAATTTACACAAATATAAATTGTTTATAAATAAAGATTATTATTTTTGATTTTTTTTTTTTTGTTTCTCAATTTCTTAAGTTAACTTATTATAATAATAATTTCCGGGATCCGAATCTGTGATGATGATAACCGGATCGGATCCGTTTCCGAGATTGGCTTTCGCAAGACAACGTTGAAGTGTTGGACTCGCCGACTCAGAGTCCAGACTTCAACCCAATCGAACATGTTTGGGACGAATTTGAACGCCGAATTTGCTCCAAATCACAGAAGCCTTCGCGTCAGCGGGGGGGGGGGGTAGCTTTACGCGAGGAACGGAAGAATATTCCTGTTGCGACTTATCAGAAATTGGTTGAAAGCATTCCCCGGAGGGGAGTTGCTGTCATTCAGGTCAAAGGTAGTGCCACTTGGTACTAAAAATGTAAATAAAGCACTTTTTTTTTTTTAAACGAGTAGGCGTTCAAATACTTTTGTGAACATAGTGTATGTTAGGGATTACCGAAGCAACTAAAACTATGAGACTAGTGTATTTTGTCCTTCAATTGCGAGTTTTTACTATTATGCTGGATGCAAATAGTGATCCGTAGTTAGAATTCGGGGATAATACAGGTAATGGACACAAAAAATGGAAACAGTGACACGTTTCGATTATTATGGTTGTATTCTTCGAGGGAGAGAATTCGCCCCAGACCATTACAGAACCATCAACGCCTTGCACAGTTGGAAATAAGCACTCTGGCTGTTAATCTTCCTTCCAAGGCCACACACGTATTCGTCCGTTTGTAGCAAAAAGTGCGAACGTGGATTCATCGGACCATATCACACCCCCTCCGCTGTTGTGTAGTCCACTGCCTGTGATCTTTGCACCATTGGACGCGTTAACGGGAATGGTCAGAGACTTGTGTAAGACAACCTGACTGTGATATCCAACTCTGTAATTCCCGGCGCAGAGTTTTGTCGAAATGGGTTTCTCACGACCGGTGTTTAATTTTTTTCACACAGTTGCTCAGCAATATCCGCCTAGTTTTCGTGGAACAGCGCACTAATGCTCGATCGTCCCTCTTTTGCAGCAAGCACCTTTGTCCGCTATGCATTTCGCTGATGACGTTTGTCCTGTCGACATAACCTTAGAGACGGTTCCTCGAATAACGTGTGCAATTTCAGCTGTTGTGGTCACAGATGCACCTGCCAGCCTGGCTCCAACAATCATATCCCTTTCAAAGTAACTGAGACCCTCTGTGGATTCCATTGTAACATGCAATAAACGCCGCAGACCTCGTTTGCCTTTATACACACGTACTTGAGAATGTCGGGAGTACATTTGTATATCAACTGCATCTGTGTTTGGTGCATCGTAGACGTTGCATTGCAAGTACCGATAACGTGACCCACTAGCGCAGTGTTTGCATTTTTTTTATGTCAATAACCTATAAGTTTCGCATATGGTTGGATATTTACAAAATAAACTCCCATTGAACATCGTATTTCATCTCCAGGACAGAAATGGTCGGACACTTACAAGTCCAATGTAAAAGATGCTGAGAATTCCCTTTCCATTCATGGTTTGTTTGATATTATGTGATTCTCATCTTCATTCCCAATGGCCTTTCGCGGCATAAGTTTAATTATCAAATTTGGATATTTATGTGGGGCTGTTGCGATCAAGTTATTTAATTTTGTAGATCATATCATAATCCTATAAATATTGGCTTCAGGAGTTTAGTAATATAAGTGATCTGAATCGCACATAATAATCTTGAAAAACTTACAATTTTGTGTCATACTGCATCGATTTCTTAAAGCAGTCGGCATAATGAAGTCCAATCTGCACCTTGCAGTTGTCCTCGGACTTGGAGAAGACGGCTTCTTGTTCGTCATGAAGAGGACGGAATGGAACGTGAATGGACGGATAGAGCTGCTTCGAGGTGTCCGTTTCGATGCCGTCGCTGTCCTCAAAGCACTTTATGCTCTTCCCTTCTCGCTCTCTCTTTTCGGTCGACTCTTTCTCGTTCTTTGAGTCGCTGCTGCGTGCATTCTGCGAGAGGATCGCCACTGCCAAAACAAATACCTAAGAAGAAGGAATTATTCTTTTATTGGTGAATATCTAGCACACATACGGTGACATAGAGGTCATAGCAAAACACGTTGTTGGATTAGTCCGTCTTGAGGAGTTTATTTAGTAAGCATATAAAGAATAGATCTTACCTTTTATCGTTTCTTAGGTACTTGTTTCTCACGGAAGAATGGAAGTAGTGGCGGACTGGGTCTAAAAATATTGGTTGCCAGGAGAAAAGGGGGGCCAACCCACAACTATAAGGCTATCGTTTAATTTTTATAAGAAATAAATGTATATATTTCATTAATGTGTACATGTATTGTACATATTATTGGCAGTATACGGTAGATACTAAATGTAAATACAGATTGTTATAATTGAATTTTTAAATTATTTTAAATAAATGGTGGATATTTTTAAATAATTTGCTTGTACTGAGCGTTTCACACATTAACAGGTAGTTCAAAGCATATTTCATGCAGTCCACTCTATTAAGAGCAATCGTTTGAATTCATTAGATGATTGTGCGAATCTGTCAATAATTGCTTCTGCATCCAATTCGCCTAACAATTCTTTGTCAATGGATAGCAACATGTATGATTCCAAGTTCTCCTCATACAATGAATTTCTTACCCTTGTCTTTATGATCTTTAGCTTTTAAAATGTCCTTCCACATTGGACTTGAGTAACTGATAGTGTGCAGATACTTAATAAAGTTCATAACGGTTATCATATGCCTTTTCATGAAGTCTGTTGGATGCTAGAATTTTTAGTACACGATGGGCAAGTGCTACAAATTTTACACTTGTTGCAACTGGAATCCATATTCTCACCATCATTAAGCGATAGCTTTAATACATCCAAGTTCGAAACAAAAGAAAACAATTCCAATATTACTTGATCTTTGCTGATTTGTGGAGACAGCTTAATAATACCTTCCAATGCTTCATCTTCAAGGCCTTTCTCTGCAATAGTTTAAAACTTTGCTGGGTCCAAGCAGGATAAATCTTTATTCAACTCTTTGTGTTGTACAAAGCGTAAATCTAGCGCCTGGACAATGCAGTCCATTATTAGGTTAAACACATTTACTCAAAAATCAGCTAGAGAATCTGAGGAATTTCCTTCATCTATAAGCTCATCTACCATTATCATCTTCTTCCTCTGCCTCTTAACTGGCAATGCTGTTTCCAAAGAGTCAATTTCCAATGTTTGATTTTCATCCATATTCAACTATGAAATTTTGTCATTACATTTATTTACGAATTCCAATGTCTTGCTGTGAACGTTATCAAATGTTCTTGTCTGTTCAACTTTGTTGTAGCTGAATTTATTAAACTCAATGCAGTAAGCATATCTAAACCATTTGTCTGTAAATAACTTGATAACGGGGCTGCAGTTTCAAATATGCTGTCAATATTGTTTCAAACTTTAGAAGACTTTGAAGCAAAACATTTGCTTCTTGTTTTGTTTTTGCATCAGACGTGTCTCAATCTTGTATCATTGATAAGCATGTCAGTAGAATTACAAAAGTACTGACAGCGGCATCATCAAAATCCAAATATAGTTGTTGCTGCATTGGATTTTCCGACCATCTTGTCTCACCAATTAGCTTCAATCGTTTCATTTTTTCTTGTCCTGGATGTTTTCCAACAACTTCTATCCATACAGCCATTCTCGTGTATGATGTTTTCACAAAAGTTGCTAAATTCTGGAGCAAATTGAAAAAAGAAACTGCAGGCACGCAACATTTTGTTGTTTCAGTTATCACCAAATTAAAGACATGGGAATAGCACTTTATATGAACATGTTGATCAGCCACATCAGTAATTTTACTTTGTAAACCATTATACTGGCCATGGTAGCTTGCAGCTCCATCTGTACTATCAAATAAACATTTTTAGGGATCAATTTTAAGATGCTGTAATGTTTCAGTCAATAGATCAAAACGTTCCTCTCCTGTACCATCATTACTTGGCACAACTGAAAGTAGTCGCTCATAGATAACACCTTTAAGCACCGAATAATAATGCTAAGCTGATGGATGCATTATCTTGTGTTGAATAAACTTGAATAGAATAATATTTTGCTTAAGAAACTTCACGACTAATTCTTTCTTTTATCATATTCTCTATAATTCTCCACCAAGCCTGGTTGGCCGAGTGGTTAGCGTATCTGCTCTCTAGCCAAAAGGCTGCGGGTTGGTACATCTGTCATAAGCATCCATGTGAAATTGCAAGTCATTCTATCAAGTATTAAGTAATTAGGTTGCACAGGTTTTTTTTTTCTTCATTATCTCTGCATGCTTATCTTTGTAAGCTCGACCAGCATTTTGCGATTTTGCCGAACTTTAATGTTAGGATCGCGTCAATAAGAAAATCAGAAGCCTTTCTGATTTTCTTTTATCTTTTGTTTGTTTTTCCGATAAAAAAAAAAAAAGAAAGCTCATTCTTCTGTAGGCGCTTATAACAAAGCAACCACAACTTTGCTGCACCGAAGCTGAAATAATACTAAAGCGTGCATCGATAGAGTACTGCGGTACGCTAAAAATCTACGGCGCTGTTTTGGTAGAGTCGGAATGTCGGGAACGCAGTGCACTACCGTTAATTATTATTTAAAAAAAAAAAAACTATTAAAAAGGATAAACGGTGCTATAGCGAAATCGGCGCTGTTCAAACCGTGCCATGCAAGTATCGTTGTGCATGCATGTCTCCGAAATATATACAGTATATATATATATATATATATATATATATATATATATATATGCGTCATGAATGTTTGTCATTTTACAACAATAAAATGGCTTGTGTAGCTCAATGGGTGTGGCGTTTGTACTCCTTAGCGCTTGACCGCTCGAAGAATGACCTAAGTTCTATTCTAGGCGCCGACTTGAAGAACTTTTTCTAAGCCATTTTTTGACCGTTCCGGAGTTAGTCGATTTCTGGGAAGAACAAGCGGGATACTCGGATTTTCTGTCCCGTAAACTCAAGAAAATTGACCGTAGAACCTAATAGATAAATCGTATTAGGGACGACGACAAATGCAACACTTGTCAGCTGTCTTTTCTCCGAATGTCGTTTATAACTAGTGATAGTCTTGAGGCAGCTGTCTCTGATTGGCTGCTGGTGGAGACTGAACTGATCCCTCAGTCTCGAAAGGTTAGATATCGCTAAAAGGGCCTTTCCTGTACTCCCTATAAGAGAATAAATGTGTTAGTTGATTTTTGTTTGAACACAATACAAACCGAAATTGCCTCGAGAGCCGCAGTGAACAGTCGTTGCTGTTCCTTAGAGATATTTTCATGATTGCGGTTTATTTATAATTCACGTCGTCTTCCCTTCTCCTTTAAGATACAAAAAGACGTCTTAACATTTCAGCTGCACATTTATGGGATATTTTCTTCTGTCTTTCGTCCCATCTACTGTTGTTTCCTTCATTCTACCTATTCAAAAGTAATATTAATGAAATTCACTCTTCCCGATCAACTGTTGAGTTAAATAACCTCTATTAAGAGGAGGTTATTCATCCCCGTCTACTGATCAAGCAGTTTTGCTGAACTGTGTGACGGGTTAAAGTTCTGTTTTTATGTTACGAACGCTATTCGTAAGATGTGAAGGAATAGAACTTTTAAAGTTCGACAACGACTGACATTCAAACATCTTATTCATGACAGCGATGTGCATCACCCCTCAACCGCTGAACCTCTTCCACCTGCCAAATGAGAAGTTAGCTTCAACAAATACTAAGGAAATCCACCAGTACTTCTGAAGTCTTCTAAGCCTGGTATCGGAATTCCGACCATAAGGAAACCTTTTCTTACCAATCCTGATAAGTTTTCATTTGTTTGTTGAATACAGTGACTTTCATTTACATTCTCTCTCAGTTCACTGAATTCCTATACTGTCTACTGAAGATGAATTTCTTATGATTACAGAAAATTTTCTAAATCTTCTGTGATATCAGCGAAGTTCGATAATGTTTCAGAGTGCACCGCATAATTTCCTTCTATCACTCCATCACCCTTTCCTTCGATAGCGCATGCAAACATTTATTGTTTTCGTTTTCTCCATTTTTTTAAATCTACATCTCCAGGACGGAAAGCGGCAGCCTATCTTCGAAGTAGCTGTGGTGTAGAGCAGCCACGATCTCCATAAAACGAGGACCGACACGTCATTAAGGTTGATTTTATCCCCCGTGACATACAACCCATCATTCCATCATCTTCATGTGGCTGCACCGCTGTCGTGATGGTCTTCACAAAATTACACTTTATATTTGAGTAATAACGTATTAGTCGAATAGGGGAAAAGTGATAAAGCTAGCCTCCCGCAAATGTACACCAGTCCCTCGATTAGTGCGTCATTTTTTTTCGATACCCAAATTCGATTAGTGCGCCTCTAAACTTCGATTAGTCTATATACATCTTAAAAATAAAGTTACAGATTTTAAAAATTTTAGATCTATACATTTTTATGGCTAACTATTTCAAAATATCACTCACCAGAATGAAATAATTTAGTTACCGATTTGAAACATTTTACAAAGTTATTTTTTAATGGCATACTATATTATTTCCATGTACACTATGTTCCAAATTTACCGCCAAAATTTATGTCGTCTGCTTTACATAGCATTTTGCTGATCATATCTCGTGCAATTGTTTTCCGTACTTCTTTATTTTAAACTATTTTCCTAACCTTTAATCATGAATAAAATAATTAGTGAGTAAAAAACAGAAGTGTGAAAATGATTCGAAAAGTAATCTGATTGGAAGAAAAACTTGAAATAATAAAGAAAAATGAACAAGGCGAGTCCAGAGCAAAGATAGGACAAGAGCACGAAAATGGGTGAATCAACTGCTGAATACAAAGAGAAAGGTAAGGCTGCTTCAAGTTCATCATGCGTGCACTCGAAATCAAAGTATTCTAATGATTTGAATTAGAGAGACTTCTTTTTAAATGGATCGAAGATTGTAACCAAAAACGGATCCCGCTGAACACTGGTCTTATTAAATCAAGAGCATTGTCTCTTTGTAACCTGGAAAGAAAGGGCTATCAATGATGGAAAAGAAGAAGAATTCCACGTTAGTGCTGGGTGATTTGAGCATTTCAAAAAGAGAAATAGTCTATATAATGTTCTAATCACAGGAGAAGCTACAAGTGCAGATAAGGAGATATCCAGAGATTTTGAAGAAAATTTTGTAAGAAGGGAACTATTGTGATCAACAAATATTTAATGTTGATGAAACCAGCCTCTTTTTTTGGACGCGAATGCTTTCCAAGACTTTTCAAACAAAATCAGTGAAATCTCAGCCTGGTTATAATGTCGCAAAGTCGAATGAAATTACTGCTAGCAATATGCAAGCCTTTTGGAAGCGCATTCTTCCTCATTGTGCAAATGATTTTAGAGGCTTTTCAAATGAATCGAAGTTGCTTAAATATAAAGAGCCAACAGGCTTCATTTCGGCGATATAAACACTATTTCAATTAAGGGGATATTAAATCCCACATTGTTTTAAAACCGAATAAGAAACTCAGAGATTGGAATCAGAGAGTTTCATGCCGAATATAGTAAACTATAAAAGTATCGGCGGTTACTAGCGTGAGCGTGACTAATGCAAGTAGTCGTAGTACAATCTCGGGCAACTCGCAGCAAAGGTGAGTAAAGTTCTGATCGCTATTCTTTGGTATTTTCCATAATGTAAAAACACACTTCCTAGGAAATGTATGCTGTTATTACATTATGGTGGGAGGTCACTACCCAGACCAGTTTCAGCCTTTTTTGAGGCTTCAACAGTGAGTAGCTAGCAGAGTATATAAGTTCTGATATCGCTATGCCCTTTGGTATTAATTTGGTCTAGCTACTCGCTGACGAAACCTCAAAAAAGGCTGAAACCGGTCTGGGTAGTGACCTCCCACCATAATGTAATAACAGCATGCATTTCCTAGGAAGTGTGTTTTTACATTATGGAAAATACCAAAGAATAGCGATCAGAACTTTACTCACCTTTGCAACGAGTTGCCCAGTATTGTACTACGTACTAGGACTACTTGCATTAGCTCACGCTAGTAACCGCTGATACTTTTATAGTTTACTATATTCGGCATGAAACTCTCTGATTCCACTCTTTGAGTTTCTTAATCGGTTTTAAAACAATGTGGGATTTAATATCCCCTTAATTGAAATAGTGAATCGAAGTTAATTAAATCTTATTCTGAGAAGTTGAGCGATTCCGACCTGCTAAATTTAGATGCACAGCGGGAAGATCCTGAAGAATATAAAGAAAATTTAATCACTGACAAGCCCAAAGACACAAACAATTTGAAAATAGTTTTCGTACAATCGAAGTCTTTAAGCAGCAATGCTTAGAGACTGACCCTGGCAAAGAGAGAACCAGTAAAATTTGCAGAAGAGGCAATAGGGCCATATCGTCAGTTTTATGAAAATATGAAACAGAATACCCGCCAAACTACGTTAACTCAATTCTTTGTTAAGAAGTAGAATAATAAATTTATATTCTGAATATGTTTTATTGTCTATCAGCTTCATGGTTTTCCTTTAACTAGGCCCTAAGACATACCGTAATTATTTTATAAAAAAAAAAAAAAAAAAAGGGTCAAAAAAGAAATCTGAGGAACGAATTATACATTTTCTCATAGGTTATTACGTATATTCGATTAGTGCGTTTTCGATTCATGTGCCTGTTTTAAAGAACGCATTAGGCGCACTAATCGAGGGGTTGCTGTACTTTTTTTCAAATTTCTCTTGTGCTGATGATGTATCATCCACAACCAAATCAGAAATCTTGATCATCTTGAAATCAAAAATGTCTTCTGATTTCTCAGTTTGACGAGTTAATTTCCTTCTGACGTCATCATTTCAGTGCCGGCCGGTGAAATTTTAAGTGGGGGTGCTGCCTATACAAAATAAAAAATTATTACTTTTGTCCTAATCAGTAACCAATTTAGTAATAAATAAATCTACAGATTTATTTATTAATAAATTGGTTACTAATTAGGAAAAAAATATTTTTTTTTATTATTTTGTATAGGCAGCACCCCCCACTTAAAATTTCACCGGCTGCCACCGATTTCATTTTACATTCTTGGAACGAATCGTTGCCGTCGAACTAACTAACCCGATTTAATTATTCTCATGTCGATCCTTTAAAAACGACAGAAGAAACCACAAAGAAACGACTTTTTCAAGTACGCCGTTTTATCATCTGCAACCAGAATGTATTTCCTGGTAATTCACCCACTTCCAAGACAAGTCATAAAAATGTTGGAAGTTTATTTCCACTTGGTTAGACTATAATAAATTTAGTTTAATTCTTTATCCAAGTCTAAGCAAACAAAGTTTGCGCCTGAAGTATCTTCAGGGCTGAGGCAACTCGTAGAAAAGGAAGCCCAAGCTTTCGTCACTTGTCTTAGTATCTCCCGTAATGCAAAGCACATCTCGTTTCGGACATGTATAATGCTAGGCATTAAGGGAAGGGTCACTATCCAGTCTAGTTTCGACCTTTATTAGTGGCCCTTTCCTTAATGCATAGTATTATACATGTCCGCAAGAAGATATGCTTTGCATTATGGGAGATACTAAGACAAGTGATGAGAGCTTAGTCAACCTTTACTACGAGTTGCCTCAGTCCTGAAGATACTTCAGGCGCAAACTTTGTTTGCTTACACTTCGATAAAGGATTAAACTAAATTTATTAAAATCATGAAAATATTCCGAGCAACGCGGGCTAATTGATCTTGACATTTCCGAGTTTTCTGTCGAACCTCCTCTGCTAAATGGAATCAGTTTGATCTTCAAAACTGAAACTAAAACGTGGCCCCTTCTTCAGCGACCAGAAAAAAAATTAAATTTCATTAAAGTCTTCCCTTTCTCCTCTTTTAGTGGTTTTATTTTGTTAATTTATTTTAAATTCCTTTGTTTAATTATGTTTTTAAATAGTTGTTTCTCCTCTTCAGTTAATTTCGTATTAATTTTGTGTCATCGTTATTATGTTTGTATTCGTCATCGGCTGCTTCCACAGAAACTGTCGTTCAGAGCGCTCTCACTCTCTCTTTCTTTCTATTCTTTCATTATGAACACTGTTTCAGCTCTAATTTCTTTTTTCTAAATCTTCTATCTGTCGCCCCACCTTATCTTCCACACATTCCTAATGTTCATATTTCTTATTCTGTCTTTCCTTGTTTTTGCCAACATTGTTCTCAATTTCATTTCCATTACTTGTATTCTTATCTCTTTTTCCCTCGCCCCCATCTTATATTTGTATTACTGAACCTAAACAATAGGCACCAGGTGTAAAGACATTGTATTCTCCTTACTAGGGGACGCTAGTGTGGAGGACGTGCCCATCATTCAGAGGTAATGTGCTCTATTGTAGCTGACTGGTAGTTGTCGAAGTTCAATGATGTTGTGTAGATCTGGAGAATAATTACACGTGCAGAACTTTCCTTTAGGAGTGCTGTTTGATTGAGATTATTCGCTTTATTATACCCGTCAACATTTGTTCCGAAAACATGCACTTCATCATTGCGTTTAGTCCAGATATTGGTCTTTCTACGAAATGAGGTAGGTAACTTGACAAATTGCTAGGCAGCTATTCAACAAGATGCATATTTAGTATTGTCATGCATATTAGATCGATGCAGCACTATAGCGTGCTGTGGAGGGAGATAATATTTGGACTGCTTTGCCGTTTTCAAATAGTTCCTTTAGCAGCATTGTATATTTTTAATACGCCTTATCCCAGTTACACACTTGTATATTTGTTTATTCCAGTGTGTTTTAACTGCGCAGTTAAACTGCTTCCTCTTCAGGATTTGAACAGTTGACTGCATCGTGTCTCACAACACGCGTCAAGTACTACTGCTGATGATACAGCCGTTCTACATGCCGAGACGCTTGGTTGAAAAGACCTGCTTCGAATCGCAGCTAACACGTGCGGAACATTTTAATTGAAAGTTAAAGTAGCCATTCTCGATTAAAAAAAAAGGGGGGGGAGAATCTTTCCTTGATCGGAATCTCTGAATCTTATGCCCTACAAAAGACAAAACGAAAGGGCAAACGCATGCAGTTAATAAGCAGTAGATTTACTTTATGACTTTAGAATTTGACTTTTCTATCGTCTAACCTCCCTTCTCACTTCCAGTAGGAGGGTATATAAAGTAGGAGAATATATGAGAAAATTGGGATGGAGGGAGAATATTCTTAAGGAGCAGCTCGGCATTGAACAGTTCTCGCTGCTACCTTTTTGCATCATATAAATATGAGAAAATCATTACTCAGTTGCTGGACAATATCAGGTAATTCTAATTTGAGTTTACATTTATCTGCCGCTTTTCTAGCGCGGCGCCTCGGCTTCAAAGATTTGCCTTGCCGCGTATGACACAGCCGAGCAATCCCCGATTATTTTTTATTTGTCCACCTCATCCCCTCAATTAAGACTCATTCCTTTTATCCACTCTTCTTTCACCTTTCTTTGAACGTCTTCTTGCTATTCTACATTACGCAAGCGCATCTCCGACTCACAGTTGTTCAAAGCGAATGCCAATAGGTGGCAGGCTTAAATTTTATTTATTTTGTGAAGATTTCGATATATTGTAGTTTAATGCTGAAATGATGTCCGACCGTTAATAAAAACACGCGGACTTGTGAAAACATTGAAATATGGTAATTGCACGGCCCTCATGTTTACCAATTACGGTTTCCCTTCCCCCCCCCCCCTTCGGTAAGGGTGGTGAATTATAAGTTATTTATAAAATTATTGGAGTTTTTCGTTACGTCAGCTTCTACGGATTGAAGAGAGTACAATTGTGTTCACGGTATTCTCACCACATAAAACAGCTGGAATTCAAATATTTTAATTACTCCACTAGTTGCACGAAATTCACGTGCTTCACATCATCAGGCGCAAAGTAAGTGATCAATAATAACGATCACAATGTGGAAAGCGCGCATGTTCTGTGAAGGTATTTTTTTGGTTCGTAGTCTACTGAGAACTACTGGCAAACCGTGCGCCTCGTGTTGAATGAGAAAAGACCAGACTTGATTTAAATCTATATTAGTGGAGATGTTATGAGATCTATCACACAGACGAATAAACGCCTGTTTTTTTTTTTGTGATGGAATGTGCAGTGCAAGTTTGGTGTTTGTTGGCTTCCTGTAAACTGAGAAATTGAGTTCTGTTCGAATACTTCCTGTGTGTGTGTAAAAGCGGTAGAGACCTCGTGACTTCCAGTTAAGATGTGAATTTAATACGAGGGTAAATATTTTTTCAGGTACGAAACATTATTTTAATTGGGTAGTACAGCCGGGCCAAACGATGAACCAAACTTCAGGCCATGTTCTCTGGTACGTGAGACTTTCTCTTCAAACCACTCCTCGAATGAACAGAGGAGAAAGGGAAGAACCCCTTGCTCCTCCTGCCTTCAGTTCAACTTATTCCACTTGGAATTTGGAGAAAGCGTTTTATTATATTACAGTGTTTGACGGTATCGACAGCATCTGGTAGAAAGAGGCCCTGTACTAATTGTATGGTTTTCGCTCTCGGAACATTGGCAAAAAGTTAAGGATGTCCGGGTTTGTAAGTAGATTCTAATGCAGTCTTCGGTGCGGTCACTGAAATGCCTTCTTGTTTATAAAAGAGTCTGTCTTGCCGATGAGCGGGTTTGCTAGATCAGTGTAGTTGGAGAATACTTTGCATCCACAGTAAGTCTCAGTGGCAAACTCTGCTTTTGTACTTTTGCAATATCTTAAATTCTTGGGGCCTGGGTGGGTGTCTTGATATCAGACGCTTTTTCGATGTTTTTGGAGCATTTCATGTCTTGGATGAAATTGTTGGTCTTATTATGAGAATGACCGTTGAGTCGTGATTGAGTTTAATATAAGTTTTCTCATCATTCAGTAGAATCTGTATTTTTTTTTTTAAATTTTTTATTTGTGTTCTGCGGAATTAATAATAATCACCGCTTTCAGAACTACGGTGCTCTCGTACTGTAATATTTGTAGAACTCTTCCGTCCATTTTTTGTAGTGTTTGAATGCGAAGACAGTCCGCCATATATTTAGGGACCCTTGGTAAACCTTTCTCTACATTGGCCGTGATTTTTTAGTACAAGAAGTCAACAAACACCGACGTGAATTACAGAGCACACTCTATCCAGGGAAGGGAAGAAAAAAATCATACTCTGCCTGATAGATCTCAACATCTCCACTAATATAGATAAAAGAAACCAAGAGTTCGATTACCTCAGTACCATCCTGCCAAAAAAGATTGCAACAGAACTGTGGTCAACTAAAATGTACGTCAACCTCCTCCCAGACAATCGGATGAACACGAAGCACGAGATTTCAGAGGAACAGTGATTCTCCCTACTTAAAAATTACATCGGGTTTCTTATGTCTACAAAATCAACTGTACCTGTGGGTTGTGCTAAGCAGGATAGAAAGGAAACACAAATCTGAACGGGCAGCACATACAGAATATCAAGTATTGGCAGCAAACAGAAATGCGCCGCGTGTAATTCAGATTTTTCTGAAGAGCGTTCACAGGAAGCCATCTGAAATTATTTCAACACCCCGAACAGTGCAACAAGAAATAAACAAGTCTGGTCTTCTCGTGTTAAACACGAACTACTGACGTAGAAGTGGTATTCTACGAACTGCTGACGGGCAGTGGCGTAGCTAGGGGGGGGGGGGGGGTCCACCCCGGGTGACACTTTTCACGTAAGACACAATTTTATTTTTCGGCGATTCTTTTATGTTAACTTAGTAATTAGTTTTTAACAACTGAAATAAACATCGTGTTTTAATTTATTTCCCTCTACGTCATTTTGACTTTTTGTAGTATTTGTGGTGTGTATTGAGAGGGGCGGCAAAAGCAGTAGCTACGCCACTGCTGACGGGTTGTCAGTAGTTCGTAGAATACTACTAACCAGCAAATACCTTCATGGCACATTCGCACTTTTCTTTTTTATTCCTGTTTTCAAGTATTCCGTTATGTACGCTACTTGTTTGTGGTCTGATTTTTCTCCTGATGTAGAAAAAAAAAAAAAAATCGCGAAACTTGTGGATAATTTAAAAAACAAAACAATGTCAGTTTCGGCTGTTCCTTGGGGCAAGAATACCGACAACACAGTTGGAATGGTTTGCTCGATCTGCAACTGGATCTCTTGATGCCATCCGTTCTCTGTTTGCGGAATAAAAAACTCCCCGCCTGTATGAGTGGCTAACTCATTTTCTCGTGAGCATTCTAATGAACGTTTATTCCCCGCCTCATCCCCACACATACAGTGATGCGAACCCTCGATTTTGCGTTCAAGGGGAAAAAATATTGCACGTCCTCCCGATTTTGCTAGGGAGGCCCAATTTTTTTGGGGGGGGGAAAGAGTTCCAATGTGAATTGTTCCATAAGCATTTTTCAGGTGCACGTGTGCATTATAATAGGAAAAGCTGAGAGGTATATCGCCAATAATATTCCCTGCTGGTTGTCTATCATCTTGAGTGAAAGGGACAGCAGCAACTAATAATACATTTGACGGACATATTCGCCTCAGTCGTTATTTGTTCGTCGTAATGTTAACTAGTCAATCGTTGGGGTATGGCGTGGTGCTACGGTCAGGGTTAATTGTTTTAGAAACCTAACTATTAACAGTTTTATGTCTGTCGTGTGTTAATGAAAAACGTATTTCTGGTGGGAGACACCCGAGTGTTTGAGATAGAAATCCCCTGAGATTTCCATCACCTAATACAGCGTACGTTGACCTCGTCAGAACAGCCTCGAATAACACAACGTAATGATTTCTTTTAGTGCCATCTCCTGATATGGAGGATTGTTCACTTTGATTTGGATCTGGATTCTTGTTTTTGAATAAATGGTTCATTTTCTTTTACAATTATACTCGAAATGGGAATAGAAATGTTCCCTTTGTCGTTCTTTGACTTCTTAAGAGAAAAGGTCAGCCATTACTGTTACTTCACTGTCAGTAGTTTTCTGCTTTTACGGAAATGGCACACCAAACTGGTTGGGGAACATGCGCGGTTATCGGACATTAATATATATATATATATATATATATATATATATATATATATAATGATTAGAACTGTATATTATCTAACATCAGGGGTCATTTGACTATAAAAAAAAAGTACTAGGAAAAAATTAATTACCGAATGTTGTGATCCTGGTCTCCAAGATAAGGTGTTTGTATATCTCATCTCTTAGCCTTTTCTCCTCGGTTTTCATTTCATACAGAATTGTTGGTGTGCTTTCTGAATTCATTCCCACATATTTTAAAACCATTTCCATTTTTCTTCAGCACTTTCTGCTCTCAAAACAATCCCAATGTCCATATTTCTTATTCCGTGTCCCTGTTTTTGCCATCGTCGTCTTCAAAACTTGTTTCTGTTACTTGTACAGTATTGGACTTGTCTTTTTTCTTATTTACATTTGTGTTATTGCACCAAATGTAAAGCTTCGGCCAGATTCCATTCGTCCCAACCTGCTTCACTGTCGGCACTAAGAAATCATCTTCAAGCGCTGCAGTGCGAGGCGTCCAACACCCGTTACTTCTGTGTAAGATTACGAGGGTGGTCTGAAAATTTCTCGGCCTCACAATGGAATTTATAATTTCAAAATTATTTTTATTTTTCGACATAATCTCCCTTAAGACTAATACATTTATTCCAGCGATGCTCCAGCGCCATTATCCCGTCCCTATACTGGTTCTTAGTAAGATCTGCAAAATCCCCCTCTACAGCTGCAATCACCTCTTGATTCGAAGAAAAAATGCTGACCAGTGAGGAAGAGTTTGTTTTGGGAAGAGATAGAAGTCAGAGGGATCCTAATCTGGGGAATAGGGTGGATGTTCCAACAATTCATAGTGCAGATCCCTTAATTTTCCCATTGCCAAAAACACCTTTGTGGGCAGATGCGTTGTTCTGATGAAAGATGATTTTTTTCTTCTGCAAACCAGGTCTTTTCTCACCAATTTTTTTCGTCTAGTCTGGTTAAAAGATCGGAATAATATTGCCTGGTTATTGTTTCACCCTTTTCAATATAATTATTAAACAAAATGCCTTTAGCATCCCAAAACACTGTCATGACCTTTCCTGCTGATGGAATCGATTTGGTCTTCTTTGGTGCTGAATAACTGGCTTCTGTCCACTGGTTTGACTGCTGTTTGGATTCTGGTGTGTAATGGTGAATCCAAGTCTCATCCATAGTAAAAAAATCGACGCACAAAATCAGTTTTATTGTTGTTAAAACGCTTCAAGGATTGTTCAGAGATTTTTGATCTTCTGTGAGCCATCTTGCGCAAAACGTTTTCATTTGCAATTCTTCATGCAAAATGTATCCTACACATTCTTTTGAAATGCCTATGGGCTCACCAATTTCACGCACTTTGACTCGCCGGTCATCCAATACCATATCGTGATCAATGATGTTATATTTTTTTGAACGTCCTTCACGTGGATCATCTTCAAGGTTGGTCGGTCACGTTTAAACTCGGCAGCCCGAGTTTAAACGTGATATTTAAATATTTCTTAATTGTCGAAAACGAAGGAGAAGACTGCCCATAAACTTTGAATTTCTTTTGGCGTTAAACCTTCTTTTACAAAGAATTTCATAACCGCATGATTCTCAAATTTATCCATTTTAAGGGATACAGGCAACACTTGCTTCAGAATGCTGTATAAAACAAACTACTTGATGGAATGACTTGCAATTTCACATGGATGCTTATGACAGATGTACCAACTTAGAAAAAAATCTTGCTGATAGTGTTGCCATCTATGGTCGAGAACTTTTCAGACCACTGCTATTTAAAGTTTAGCGAATTAGAACATCTTGCTTGTATGTTAATACTTTGAGAAAAAAAAAAACAAAAAAAAACACAATGTTTAAGAGATGGAATCGACTAATCCCAATACGAAAATTTTTCGTTTCTAGGATTAATTCGATAACTGTAGGGGCAAGAAATGCTGATAATCAGAAGAAACGCACGATAAATTTTCTCATGTCAATTCTTCGTTTAGCGGTAAGGCATTTCCATTTGGAGCGAGACAATTGACGGACGCTATGCTTGATCATTGGTCGGAACCATTTATTCGGCATATGAATCTCGAATAAACCACGGGATAGAAGATGCTGTTACTCCGGTATTTTTATTTAAATTCATCGACCAGATTTAGTTTTTACCACCTTTTTAATATGAAGTAAAAAAAGTTCTTAGAAACTACCAAGAACTCATTTACAGAAGGAAGGGGGGGGGGAATGAGTTTTAGCTTCAAAACGTTATATTTTTATAATGTTTATATTCGTAATGAAAAGGAGAAGGATAATTTCAAATCGTTTCACTAATAAAAGCAAGAAAAAGAGCTTTCCTTATTGCGTCGTTGGCTTTTTATGACTAGATTATTCTCATCACGACGAGAATCGAACCCGGGTCTTTTCTAATCGAAGGGCAATGTCCCGTCGTTATTCCAACTGCGTGTGCAGTTGGAAGAATTTCAATTCCATGTAGTCGGTGAGAAATTATCAGTTAGAATTTTTCCCAATAAACACGGGCCGATTGAAACCAAAATCAAATGATGGGGACCTCGTCTCGTATGAGTCTTGAATTATAACCACTTCCAGCCAGCTGAAACCGAGTTGTGGTAATATATAATTTCGACACATTTTGCACTTTTCAAATGATACAATTAGAAAGGCTCGACTTCCCCCCCCCCCCCCTCCAACGTATTAAATTTGATTGAAATCAGTCCAGCAAGAGTTAAGGAAGAATTTGTGTGCAGACTTGACAGATGGAATAACTCTTACAGATTATTTAAATAAGGGAATATTAAATCCCACATTATACTTATGCATTTTGCGAAGCACATTTAAAAAGAAAAAAAAAAAAAAAAGCGTGGCCCAAGACAAACGTGAAAATACTGATTCTTTTCCGAAACATCTACACATACGGCAGACTTTTTGCTGATTTTTCATTGCTCAATGGTATCAAAGAGAACACAAGAAAAGGTGTACAGTAAGACGAGAATAGCCTTTGTGCGATACGCACCATGTGTGTAGGTCACAAACACTTACCGATGAACCTTTACATAGCATTGAAATCATTTTATAATAAAAACGAGAAAAGAACTTTCCTTAAGATCCATTTCATACGGAATCCTCAACAGCAAAAATGTCCCTGATGGTTACATGCAGTTAATAGTAAATATACATAATAATAATAAAAAAAGACTTCTTAAAGAAGGCCAAATTTCGTTCAGATTACCGGAAACATTTGTTAAATAATCCTTGCCAATAAAATTAACAAACCCTCGTGTTACGCGGATGTTAGGTTCCATAGAAATGCCGCGAAATCGCATTATGCGAGACTCAGATCACATAGAAAAAGTAGGGTTAGGTTCCGAAATCTTTTTTTTTTTTAAATTATATAAACAATGGCATGCCCAACAAAAATATACTTTTACTTCATTCAGGTAATTCATGTAAGTTAAGAAAACGTATAAACTGCGAAACAAATACATAGTAGAAAATTAAAAATTGTACGTGAACTTCATCACATATAATGCACAAATGGCAAAATAAAATAAAGCAGCATATTTTAATCGTTATCACTGTCTTCAAAACTAATATTTCGTAGATGTTCTTTATTTACGAGTGGCCGGACGTCATCACTTGAAATCTCTTGGACATAATTTGTATAATTCTCATTGCATACTTCGGCTGGTTTAATAATCAAGAAGTCAGTAATAAAACCTCACCACTATGCTGCAATTTTTTTTTTTTTTTTTTAGTTCATGATATGGAGCTAAACAAATATCGAAATATCTCGTGAATTTTCCGGAGCGCTCCATGGAGGGATCATTATCCGTAAAATAACTTCCTAACTTTCTTGCTAAGTCCAATCCTTCTGCTAATTTCTTTAAACTGAACCTAAATTCCCCATCAATTAATTTATTAATTTCGTTTTCAACCATATCGCAAAAGCCCTCTAAATGGCCATTACTATAAAAAAAAATAAAATTTTTTACTCAAAAAAGGCATTACATATTGTATGTAACTCATCAGAAAATAAATTACTCAGCTTGAGATGAACACATAATTTTTAATGCACTGTCCTTGCAGAAAACGAAGACAATTGAAATTGTCTTCGTTTACTGTAAACAATTGACGTACATGCTTGCTAAAGGATATTTTGCCTAATATAAATTGGCTACTTATAACTACAAGATAAAGGATTACTACTATTTACAGACCGTGTTGTATGGAAACCGCGTTGAACAAGGGTTACTACAACTTGTAGACAGTGTTGTACAGGTACTGCGTTACGTTATACGAGGGTTACCTGTAAAAGGAATGCCAGTTACGCTAATTTCTTTTCATACACAGTACTTGTTTGTAGCCTCATTTGTCTCCCTAGTTCGCGATCCCTGTGAAAATATTCCCATAATTTAAGTTGCTCGTTCTTTTAGATGTGTACACTCAAATTAAATCCCGTCTTCTTTCGCCTTCTTTTAGGTTTCTCTTACAAAATCGAAGTCTTTTTGCATGGAAGGCATTCATTCCATTCTCATCTGGTTTCTCTCTTCTGCACCTTCTCAGCATATGTGTACATCTTCGAAGTATTCAGAGTGAGCCCTAACTACTGTTTTGTTGTGGGGAATGAAAACTTCGTCTACTAGCAAAGGTCGTAAAACTCAACGAACGCATCCTGTTTGCAGTTCCAGTTGCTGCCTTGAAAATTGTTTAGGATGTTTTGCATTACCTGCACTATTTTCCCCAAATCCTTTCATTTCCCCACGGTTTTGAGTTTATCCTTCCTTGGGATTATGGCTACTCAGATGAAGGGTTTGTATTTTAGAATGTTAATTGCCATTCCTGAAATATCGTATTTAACTCAGAGGAAAAATAGCCCGCGATATTCATTAACTACCCTTCCTCTCTAATTGGGATTGCCTGAAAAAGCTGACGTTTAAATTTAATTCTTTATTAATATCGTTAATGAAAAGTTAAAAACAATGGACCCTGTACTGACCTCTACTGGTTACAAAGTCAAACCGGAGGCATAACAATCAACTATCCGACTACCTTTTCTCTATTAAACCCTTCTTCTAACCACTTCATTGCCTTGCCCTTGTCGCTAAATTTCTCCGGTGTATAACTAAAACGAGGGTGTGGGGTACAGTATCGAAAACTGTGCTGAAATCCAAATGTGTATGCTATCAGAACTGCTATACACATCTGATTCCTTTAGTTACTGTTCGATAAACAGGACCTATCTTTAACAAAATCGTGTTGCGATTCGCTTATAATTCTCTCTGTCCTTAGCAAGACTCCATTACTTTACCCACAAACGTATATTAAATTCGCTGGCCTATAGCTTCTCGTATTTTTGACTGGGGCGACTTGCTCTTCTCCGAACTTGACCTGAATTCATTGAAAGTTCAGTAAATGGTTTGAAGCCTTCATTATTGCAGTTAACAGTTGAACTACATCTTTTCTTGTTTGACGTAACATGATGGGATATCGCTCTGGAGCCTTAAAACTCCCGAGTTTTAAAGCTTTACGCTTTGCAACATCAAATTGGCAAACAACACTCATTCGCCCAATCAATTAAAGTCCTCTTGCAAGGTTACAAAATCCGTTCTTCTACTCGTATTTGATTCCAGTAAAGGGCTGCCGAAAGCAAATAACGAGGTGATTGACTAATATTAATTGAAGACCATTGATAAATTGGAAATATTTCTTGCAGATACTAAATAAACACTTAACGTAATAACAGTTCAGTATGGCTATTACTGACTGTTGTCGGTATTGCCTACCAGAAGCTCGTAGCAGACCACGTGCACGTTCTTCCCAGTGAAACTGAGATGCACCTTATCAGTGCAACTGTGAGGAACTTGCTCGTGTAATACCGGATGATATCACCCACTTCGAATGGCCATTGAACTCACCAGATATTAACCAATCTAAAACATGCAGGATTTTCCAGAACGTGCTGCATGCGTACAGACGATGCCACCTCCATTCAGAGCTGTGTGATACCTTGAGACATCGTGGCTATCTTTTTAACTATGATACCAGATTTTCTAAAAATAAAAAAAAGTTAATCTAATGAATTTCGTAATTTAATCTGTTAGTTTGACTAAAGCGAAAGTGCGAGGATTAGAGTGTAGTTCATGAGAGTGAAGCTGTGCTTCGCAGATGTTTGTTCATCCACTAATAATCCGCGAGAACGTGGATGGTACAGAACAAGACCTGCTCTGATAATCGCCAGCAACTAACCACAATTTCATTTACAAGCTTGAATTATTGAGGGATCAACCAGTATTTACCGTTGATCAGACCTTCAGGGTGAACAAAGAATACTGCTGCCAGAGGAAGGCAACAAGCAGATATCCCATTTCTTCTGAATGCTCAGTCATTTTATGCTTCACTCGTCGTTGAATCATAAAATGCAGATACCATGTATTGCTTGTTTTGAAACAAAACCCTGGCGAATTGTGTCAGGAGAACAATAGGTTCCAACCCCCCCCCCCCCCACCGGAGATAAATATTTATTATTGATCAAGCGATTTCCGTTTTCTACGGCAAAAAGAATATTTCCTTTTTTTTTTTTTAACATGGTCATGCAACTGCAATTCGAGCTTTCAGTTAATTGAAATAGCAAGGAAAATGATGTACTTTTGGCGAGCCTGTGTAGCTCAGTAGAAGTGGCGTTTGCATTCTACGGCGCTTGACCGCACGAAAAAAGACTCAGTGGTTCAAATCTAGTCACTGACCCTCTAGTCCTGACTAGAGGAAATTTTACCAAGCCTTTTTTTTTTCCCGACCAGTTCCTAAGTTAGTCGATCTCTGGCACGGGCAAGTGGGTTTTTCGTCGCGTAAACTCAAGAAAATCGGCAGTCGAACCCATAGTTTTCAGACATGAAAAATATTGTGTTAGGATTAGGACCACGAGATGGCGGCACTTGCTAGCCGCATTCTTCACTGCGTACCGATTAATTAGAGATAATAACCTTGGGCTAGCTATCGCTACCAGTGGAAATTGAATTACGCACTCAGTCTCCAAAAGTTAGATAGGCTGAAACTGCCTCGCCTGCTCCCTATATGGGAACAAAAAGGCTTGAGCTGATTTTTTTATATAGTGTAGTTTTGTTGCTATGCTGCTATACACTGCACTAATATCGTTCACTTCCTTGTTAGTTTCATGAAACTTTTAGTCGCTTCTTATCACTTTTGAGGTTCGAAGAAATGGCTGCGCTCTCATCCAAGCTAACATTCAATTGCATAGCTTTTTGTGTTTGTTCCAGAACAGCTCCACAATCAACGATTTTTCAGAAACTCTTATTTGGGTGTTAATAAGTGTTTGTCATATGTTTTATAGTTAAAACTCTGAGGACCGGTTTAGAGTCAAACCATGAAGAAGTACTAAATAAGCTGCTGTCCATGCTTCAGAAAATATTTTCGTAGACAATGCACGCGGCAGAAACACCGTCTGTGAAAACAAGCGGATTGAATTAAGTGGGGGAGAGAGGTCAATCAGCATAAGTGCTCTATTCTGTAATGAGCGAACTATTTCTTTAACACCACTTGAAATGTGAAAACAATATTCAATACTTTTACACTGGTTGAAACAGAACCTAATTTTTTGTATGATTAGGAGGCGATGTTTGTAATATGTTTGTGCCAAGAAAGATCGGAGGTTACAATTATTTCAAGAGAGCTCACCAAATTCAAGAGGGATATATATGGATGTATCCATAATTTAAGGAACCTTAGAAGTTTCAAAAGAGGTTGTTTGTTACATTCTCTTAATCCCTTTTATTAGTACTTTCATTTTAAGAATTCCATCTAATTTGAGAGCATATTCAACTTATTGCTTCTCCTTAGAGGATGAATTGAAACCTATTTAGCCCTTGTTTAAAATTATGTAGCATGAAATGCGATATCAGTTGAAAATCGATATTTCACTTTTGAGGCCTGGTTGCGCTGGTCGAGTTCGAATTCCACCGGTGAGAATGGATGGATTTGAGTGTTCGTAGATGGGAGATGAAGTTATCCAGTTTGAGAAAGTACTATATTTAGTTTCTGTTGTAGCGTTTCCGGTTTATGTAACCTTAACTCACTCACGGTATTAATATATTACAGGTTTACAGCCTTTCATGGACGGAATTCACGTAAAAAAAAAAAAAAAAAATCATGATTATGGAATTAAGATTTGAAAGGTTCCTATTGATCTTTATTAAGATATTTTAGTATTTTAATTTTGATTTAATTTTTTTAAGCCGCGACAGATTTAAACGGCTTGTATGTAGAGTTGAAACAAATGCTAAATTTATTTTTAATCAAAGTAAAAAACTTATTTGTTACTACAGGTGCGATGTGTTAACTGTAATTCCTTAAAATGTTTCGTCGATCTCTCTGGAAATATAGTGTGTTCTTGTGCGGTAAGAAGAAACAAAAGGATACTTACACTTATGGCGTTCATTTCAAGTATCCAGTCTTGCAATTGGGGAAGTTCCTGCAGCCGCGTGGTCAAGTCAGAATCGCTAACATGAATACGAGAAAGGCGATGGAAGGGGAGGTGTTCCACTGGGAGGAGGCTTCTGGATGGCAACAAACTTGCTTAATTGGCACATGGAAATATTTCACAGAATGCTACCGAACGTCCGGACTACTTTTGAAGCGAAACCGCTAACCTCCTATTGTGGAAGTGCATCGACGCCTCGTGGAAGTCAATTAAATGCAGTTCATTATACTACGGAATTTTTGGCTTTAAAGCTACGACAAAGAATCCTCTTACAATGTTATAACTGAGGTACATTTTTGTTGTGATTACTGAAGTTCGTCTGGCTGCAATTACTGTAGAGATCCATTCATTCCCCCCCCCCCCTCCTTTAATCATACCTCGTTATATTTCTATTTTCAGTCGAACTGTCCGCAACTGACCACCATTCTCCAAATATATAAACCAGCGATACTTTAGTTTATGGAATTGTTTTGCAACGCGTGTTCCTATATGAAAAGTGTGACTTAAATACATTTGGAATTGTGTTACCAAGCCCAAACCTGTGTTTGGTTCACTGGCTAAAATTATTCGACCAGCTTGTATTCTGCTACCGAAGAGAACAATGACGTCGTTGTTTCTGCAATGTGTCAGTCCAGTACTAACGCATCTCTTGGTCTCAGAAGGAACTAGTATTTCAATTCTTCGGTGAATGGACCAATAATGGAAAATGACTCGGAGCGTATTGAATTATCCAGGCGTGTCTTTTTAATTTATCTATCAAACAAAACAAACCGGATAAATTATTTTTTTTTTAAAGATAAAATTGTGGTTCACGTAGATTTTTACCAACATAGCATGTCCTTAACGAGTTATAAAAACACCAGACTGATTAATAACAATTCATTTTTTTTTTGTTAAACACGGCTTATAAAATTGACCTATCAGTTAATTTCGAATCCAGTTATTAATACGACAAACTAATTATAGCACATTAAGAGTAATATCGCGGTACACAAATCAAACATTAATATAGTATGTTGGTTTCATGATAAAAGGAGGCTTATATCCCGCTATCATCCGCATAGCATATCTTAAACAATTTTAGTATTTACTGAATGTATCTGAAGCCGAAAAGATCACAACTCATTTAGAACCAGTTCACTTTACAACAGTGTGTGTGGCTCCCACGCACGAAAGGTTTATTTGTAAACAAACCTTGACTATACATTCGTACTGTGGAGGGGCTAAAGATTTTTTTTTCTTCTTCTATAGACAGGGTGGCCATAATCAAATTACCCTTATTCAGAACCTTCCGAACCTCGAACTAACAACTGGAATGACATAAAATTTAATAGCGGAACTAATTGAGACATGGGAAGAAAGGTTCGGGGAAAAAATCGAAAAGTCGCCGATAGGGAGAATATGGCGCTGTGGAATGTATTTAAAAAAAAAAAGTGTCGTGTTGGAGCATGGTATGAAGGGTTTTACGTGAATACGTCACGCCAGCGGATTATGTGTTGGGAAGTGTAAATAAATGAAAACAAGCTTAATAATAGGTTATAATTTTATTTATCATAGGTCTATGGTAAGAGAAGTAAGATACATTCAAGTTTCTGGCGAAAGTCAAATCAATGCAAGTGTTACCTAGCGTGGTCTGAACATAAGTGAGATTAAACTCGCGTTCCATAAAGTCCCGCTGTGATCGGTTTTGTGACACATTGACATTGAAGCCACCGGTGGTGGTGGTGATGAGTGTATGCAGATCTGCTCGATACTGGGGATTATTTTCTTTATGCTTTTTCGAATATTGCAGCAGGGATCAATAGATACAACATTCTATCGCTGACGATGAAGCGTTCGGATGAATGTACACAGCTCCGAGGACAAATTTAGATACACCGTTGATCGTTACGTCGTCCAGGCATATATCTCCCACTGCTGGTTCTTCGACTCTAAGCTTACGACTGACATCAATGGTAACGACACGTTAATAATTGGTGAAGCTATTCAGGTTCCTGTATATGTTGACTCCAGCTGCGGTGCGTTTGGACGATGACGACGAATTTGACGGTTGATTGCATCGCCTTTCTATGGCTGTATTCTTACATGCTTTAAGTTCGAAACCAGATACATTCACAGGACTGGTATCATCCATCCAGGTTTCACTGATGACCAAGTAGTCAGATCTGTTCATAATGGACTCAGTTTCGAAGCGGTGGCATAGTCGCTTATGTCATTTACATCCATGGGTTCGTGCGCCGCCGGTTCCAATTTCTTTCGCTCCCGTTACTTCCTTATTCGTTCCGACCCAGACATTGGGATATTATTGGACGCGGCTGATGGCGCACGAACCCATGAATGTAAATGACGTAAGCGACTTTCCACGTCGCATGCGTTCGGCATATTTCTGGCGAGTATAGGCGGACATTGTGAAAATTTTCAACTTCAATCCAGATTTTCTTTACCAACACTGTATTGAAATTTAAGAATTATGCGTTATATCGATAAAGCTCGACGAGAGCTGTTGATCGACACTAAAATGAGCGTCGCACCACGACAGAGTGCGAAGTTATATTGAGTGGAAGTTTCCGAGGCGCGGTGGATCGTACACAAAATGATGGAACCCCCACTGCCATCCGCGGGGCGCTATCTGAAGGTCACTGACGAATCTTTATTCCCTCAGCTATCGAATGATATACGCATGGTTTGGCTACTTTTAATACTTTAGAAATTATTAAGCCAAAACTTATCGAATGATTTCGTTACAATCAACTTTTCGTCCTGTACTCCCTAGTACTGTTCTGAATTTAGACGTATTCACATCAAAAAAAACAAACAAAAAAACGTTGAAAAGTGACAACAAAGACTAAAGTGAAATGAAATGCTATCTTTATATTACCGTTATGATAATCCACCAATAAAACATTTCATATCAGTTTAATTTAACGCAGTAAGTACAATATTATAGTTAGTGGAGCGTAAGGTTTTTCCCTCAAACCTGTCGCACAACCCCAGCACATAGAGTTCACCCATGTGAAAGGTTCAGTGTCGCCACCATTCTGGTGACTAGAAATTTTCTACAGTAGAACGTATCATGTCTGAAGGAATGTTCGTCACAGTCCGTGATACGTTGTCCTTTAAGGCTGGCACGTCCAGGGTATTTGCATTGTATAATCCAAATTAGATACTAGCTACATAAAATGCTGTCCGGGTGCAGATTTTCTAGAGAAATGAAGTGAGGGTGATGGGAATTATAGTTTAATGACCGACTTCTTTTTTGGTATAGGCTGATTATAGATTTGTTTCCTGATGAGTAAGATACTGCAAAATTAAAATATAATGGATTCTAATTCTGGTAACGAGTATAGTACCACCTGTTTCCCAAAAGATATGCTGGTATCCAAACTGCAGGATCCTTCTGATGTCATCCTAGCAAAGGATCAACTGAGGCATGTTGTAACCTTCTTGGTAGATGATGATTTTCCTTGGTCATCTCTGAAGGATGCCTCCAGCTGAGCACTTGAATTGTTATAATGGGACCATCTGGATGTAAGAGGAAGAAAAAGCATGGAGGAATAGAAGTTGATCCTAATGCAGACGAGAAAGTCTGACTGGTGTTTGAGCAAGAAGCAAGTTTTTACATTTGGCCCTTTCAAAGCTACTTCTAGTTTTTTTTTTTTTTTTTTAAGCTTTCTCAAGCTAGGGTTTTTAACTTGAACCACTTCTGGTAATCACATGTTTGACGTGAACAGGTTTAATATGGAATTACGATTGACACGACTAAGGTTTTAATGCATGGATTATGCCTGCTAATTGTGTGTGTTCTTCCACTAGCAGGAGGAAACAGGTGTGCTATCGTTGTGTGAAACTGACCAATATGTCTTCATTTGCATAGTTTTATTAATATTTTTTCATATCCTAGATAATACTCAAATCCGGATCCTTTCTACCAATGGATAAATGTAGGTCAGAATCAGGAAAGTGGAAACCCTAAGACCACATGAGGTAGAAGCAAAATCGCAGGCATTTAGCATCATATTCAGCTTTCTGTAGTGCCAAAGGACACTGAGCTTAGAGTGATGGAAGAAAAGGCATTCTATAGAAGAGGGAACTTGAAGAATGAGTTTATGGTCTGAGTTATTAAGAGAACAACTGTATATGAATGTGAACTGGTTTTAAAAAAAGGTCTGTGTTGGGAAGATGACTAAGATAAAAGTTTATTTATGTTATTGAAGAGTTGCAGGTGGTAGTTGTTTGGGAATATTTCATGGTGAAGGCTATTTTAGAGGACACAGGTAGACAGAATAAAAGATGAATTAAAAGCAGGTTTGGTGTTTGCAGTTGCACAGTAAAGGGATGCTGCTCTTGTATCAATAGGTGCAACAGCACGTGGAGGAATGATGGTTGCCAATTCACTGAATGGTTTGTCAAATGAAGTGGGATGAGTGGAGAGTACTATCATCTGCAAAGCTATGGATAGAATTAATGGCTACAAGAGAAGGCATGTTATAGGATAGAGGCTGGAGGCACTTTGGTGGTAAAGTTTGGAGAGGGAGCCATCTACCATGACTAGCAGATAACTAGAGAGAATGCTGGATACTCAATTAGAAGGTGGGGTGTTAGGGGAGACCAAAGGATGGCAATTTGTTTAGTAGACTTCAATGCCAGATACAATTGAAAGCTTTGAAAATTTTTACTCACTCTTTCCCTGGTACTTGTCCAGTGGCGGATGATGAGGTCCTGTGGTTCTTGAATGGTAGAGTCTGTACTGGTGGGCCTATAAGTAGTGGAGTTGGCTATTGCTGATTTTCTATATTATTTTTGAGAGGAAAGAGGTAATGGCAGTTAGTTGCTAGTGTGATGGTAGACTTCTGTTGCCCTTTTTTTTTTTGGAATAGAATGGATATGAGATTGCTTCTGTGTATTGGGATAAGTACCAGATAATTGGACCAAATGGAGAGATGATATCAGGATCAGAAGACTTCTTGGTATCCAAGTTATTTTGTAGTTTTTTGATGTATTTTTGTTAAGATAGTATAGCAGGCATATGGTGCTTGGCTTCTGCTATGGTAGAAGGTGATTTCCCTTGTCATCAATGCAGAAGGTCAGCTTTATCTTTGGGTGAAGTAACAGTGGTGCCATAAGGATGAGAAAGAGGTGGATGTGCAGGTGAGCAGAAGTTGCAACCAACAGCCTTAGCAAGGGACCAGAAGGCATGACTTCCATTTGGACAGGAGACAAGTTTTCTGCTGTTGGCCTTTATGAAATTGGATTTAGATCTGCTGATGACTTCTTTGAATATGTTGTGTGCTTTGGTATAGGTAGAGTATGAAGGTGGAGTTATTGATGTGAGCCACATGACATGTAGTAGGCTGATTTTTTTTTTTTTTTTTGATTACTTTGACAGATTTTCAGTTGAATCAGGGCTTGGAAAGCAGATGAGGATTATGGATTGAATGGGAGATGGAGGCCTTCTTACAGTGATAATAATTTCTGACTCATTGGCAGCAGCTGTTGGGGTAAAGTCAGTAGAAATTCCAGAGCGCACAACCGTTACCTTCTTTGTAGTGCTAGAGGGGCATTCTGTGTGAGAGAGGAGACTTGTACAAGATTGTAGTCTGAGTTGCTGAGAGGAGAGGTGACCTCTATGGTATATCTGGCAGGAGAACTGATCAAAAAGAGATCCAGGGTATTTGGAGAGGGTTATCAGGAATTCAAGTGCGTAGATGAACAATTTGTGTTGGTTCATTACTTATAGCAAAGATTTCTGCTGCTTGTCTTACTTGGTCATTGGTGAGGGAAGGGAAGCCATTTGCAGTCCTGGGTGTTGCGGTCACCCAGGAAGATGACCTCACTATGTGGATAGCTGGATCATAGGCGGTCAAGTCTCATGGAAAGGAATGTGAAGAGATCTGATCGGTTATCAGTGTTTGAAGTAAATGAACAAATGAATGTTACTACATGGGACAAGGAAACCTGAGCCTGAGGTCAAAAACGGGGGATTCTAAATTAGTCATTTTCTGGTAGGCTATGTTAAATTTCATAAAAGGCACAGGTGCCACTCTTAGGTGGTGAAAAGAATTAAGAAGCGTGTAGTTAAGGCACTGGAGGCAGATGTAACTGCTGAGTTTCTGTCAGGAATAAGATGTCTTGTCTGGAAGACTAAGTGATGGTGAATGTAATTTATTTTTGTGCTAATACCATAGATTCTAGTAAAGTGGATGTGAAAGCAAGTTTTTAGTGAAGAGATTCTGGTATGATTTATGTTGTCACTGGTCATGATGTGACTTTTTTGACTGGATTCGTTTTTGAGGGAGATTTGTTTCTGTCACTGTTATTGTCTGTGAGAGTCTTCATGTTTGATTAGATGGAAGATTAGATAGCGGGGATGTGCAGGAAGAGGAGATGGTCTTGGACATGATCAATACAGAGAAACCAGTCTCTGTGCCTTGACAGTGTCCATTATATATCACAATGCAGCTCCCTCTCCAGTCACAACCTGGGCAAGTATGTGGCAGCAGGTTATGCACCAGTTAATTAGGAAACCTCCTTACTTGTCACTAACTGGTGGTCAGCCAGAGCATCACCATTTTAATTAATGTACCCTTGAAATGGAGGAAGTTATGGGTCTCTAAGTATGTTTCAGGGTAACACACTTAGAGTGGTATCATTCACACACATCTCTCTGCTTGATTACTGAATTGGTAAGATAAACTCACTGTTTGGTATTCATAGAGTGAAAAACAAAGTTCCACTTTGATCGCATCATGGCCAAAAGGCTTGACTGATTTTTAGAATTTGGAGAAAGATAGCAGCAAATAAAAGTAACTGATATGACATGGGAATTTTGAGTGACAGGAGATTCCAGGTTCTCTGTTCACAGGACGAATGCACAAGTGACAGAATTTTGTAGTGTGAGATTTGAATAGTTGAACTGGACACTGCTATTAGTATTGTATTATCTAAACCAGATCTAAAAATAGATCTGGTTTAGATGTTGAAACTGATATGGGAGGCTATCTGCTGTTGTCATTTTTTTTTTTTTTTTTGGAGGAAAATTAAAGTAGGGACACTACAGTATTATGGTGAATGATTCACAATCTCTCTTGTGTGTGTGTGCACATGCACACACTTCCTGCTGCATGCCACTATGTTTAGACATCCTCCAGACACAAGCTATAGTGAGTATTAGGATTTGTTTTCCAGCTGGTCGAGATGATTCTACAGAACAGTTTTTATTACTACCTTAGAATGGAAGAGGGTCTGAGGTTCTCTTGAATGTTGTCATCAACATCCATCACTTTGTCAAATTGGTATTTCTTCCATCTAGGTACTGCATACCTTTTTTGTAGTGGCAGTACTTGCAAGGTTTGCTTGAGATAATTTGTTTACTGAAAGATTTATCACACGAAAGTGGAGTCTGCTTAAGTGGCACAAGCTATGTTCCACACTACTTCTATTCAGGCTCCCAAACATATTTGCAAGACGGTCGCAGTTATCTTAACTGTAATTACAACAAAAATAGACCTATTAAAATGGATGAAACTTTGCATACTGATCTCGTTCAGTTCGGGTTATCTGTTAACACAATGTTTACTTCAGTGATTCAAATACTACATCACCATCAGGAAAGTGTGGAGTGCTGTTTACTAATCTTGGTACTGAATTTATTCAACCTGCAGTTACTTTCTCTCACTAACCAAAGTTATTTGTTTTGCTAAAGTTCTCAATATTTTGATTTCTTCTTTCTTGCTATTTTTTTTCAGTTGATACTTTGTATGTGCCTGTTTCAAAGTAACATTATTCCCGATTTTTATGTTAATTTCACTACTTTCCCCTTTGAGAATGTGTTCTCTTAGCGCACAGATCTACAATCATATCGTATTTTTGTTTTAAACAATTTATTAATTAATATATTCAATTTTAATACATTATTATATCATAATACGAAGATGCTGAAGGAACAGAAATTGCAGCAGAGTCCCAAATCAGGACACTATATCACGGCTTAGGGGTTAATCAGTCTGCATTAATCTTGCAGCATGTTGCCAGCAATTTTTTTTTTATCGATGGCCAGTTATTTTCTCAGAATTATCTGTAGTATAATGCTGTGCTCTTCTAAATTAACAGCATGGGCTCTGATGGCATCCTTCATAGGATTAATGATTTCTGGTCATTAGCACTACCACCACTAATGAACGGGCTAATGACTTTGTAATGGGATCTAAAACTGATTTTCATATTACAATAACAGCCATGTTAAAATAATGCATAATAGTCAGTCAATAAAAATCACAAATTCTGATTCATGTAAAACTATCAGGCAAGAAGATTCTTCTTTGAATTCTTTTGTTACTTACCTAAACAGCTGGCATCCCATAAATTCAGTATATAGTAGAAAAATAATCTAATAACTTTGCCTTTTCTTGACACATTAGTTGCCTGCCTTTCTTTCTTTCTCAGTCAGCCGTTTTTTTTTATTTTTTTTATTAAATATTACACACAAGCCCTTAGTATTATTATGCTTTGAAGTATTTTCAATTTAGCCCCATGGGCAAGAAGATCCTTCTTTAAATTCCTTACACAGTAGAAAAATAATCTCCTGTTTGCCCGCCCACCCTACACAAACAATATCATTATCATCCAGCCCAACAATATGGTATTAACACTTACACATAGAGCTAGGGCTATTTGTTTTAATGATGCACCTATTTCCACAGAACTCAAATATTTTCACCATACTTTCTTGGTTAATGACTACAGCTCCTCAAACACAGAAGAACAAAATGCCACTATTCCTCTCTCTTATTATTTGAGGTACATCTGAAAAAATAGTCAAAGTACTAATAAAATCCGACTGTCACATCACATGTTAAATTAGCAACTCTGATCTGCTTCTCCTAAGGATAAACTCTGTATACTGGAGTTTGGCGTACTATGGATGGATGGATAGAAAGATCCTTGGAGAACAATAAGAAATGCATTCTCTTCCATTATCTGGCAGGCCAAGTTTTGGCATTCCTTCAGATAGGATTAGATGGAAGAAAACTAGTGTACTATATAGAAGTCATTACAGGTTAGAAAGATTAATTTTAGAGTCAGCAATGGCTATGAAGCATTATTTTAATCTGAACAATTATGGTTGCATTAACTTGCCAAAAATTTGGGAGACATCTTAAGATCCAACTTATGACTTAAGATCTTTTGTTACAATTTGAACTATTTCACTTGCCCATTGTCATATGTTGTTCTGTGCTGTGAAGATTCTGGTTTTAAATCCAGCAAAATATAAAATAGTTAATAACCATCTTTTTAGAGTTTAGTTCATATGGTGTTATAATACCATTAAAAATTCAGTTTGTCTATTCTGCAGTCATTTTGGCTTTTACTATTCTTCTGTTTTCCTTGAAGCTTATAAACTTCAAGCAGCTGCTGATCAGTCCAATTGCCTGCCAGTTCACTTCAAACCCATAGAACTCACTGCTATAATGAAACAGAAGTTAATTCTATGGGCTTTAAGTTGAACTGGCAGTTGGATTGATCAGCAGCTGCTTACACTTACACTCCTCTTTCTTCTTGAATGCCTTTTACAGTATTCCCAAGAACTAAACCTCTCAGCTATTAAGTTGCTATTATTATTATTATTTGACACCTCCAGGGAGTCCAAAGACTCATCAAGGGAGAGTGTGCCAACAGCATCGAACAATTGGTACTCTTCCTATAGATTCTGAAACTTTGTGAGATTAGCATTATATTGCTACTTGACCCTGTTTCAGTTAACCTTCCCATTCAGATTCAAGATAGATGTAGCCTTAAGCTATAACTTATTGCTTGTTGTATATGTTATAATGCCTGCTGCTGTCATCTGAATTCAGCTAATCTTTTTCTGTCTGAAACTGGTCTATAAGAAAGCTGGGTATAATTTCCAAGTGAAACAACATAAAAGTTGTTTCACTTTGAAATTTTTAGGAAACAACTCTTATGGAAGCATCTAACATAACTGTTATCTATTAAACCTTTAAAATGACATCCACTGATATTTTAATATCAATGGATGTTATTTTACATCTTAACTAACATCTGATAGAGCACCATGTAATTGTACTTCAATAATCAGAATGGCGAATTCTGGCGGCAGCAGTTTGGCCTCTTGTGCTGTGGAAACATTACTCTACCTCACCTTGAGCCTCCAATAAGTGGTATGGTCTCACAATGGGCAACGAAAAAGATGTACCAAAGTATGATTCAAACCAGGCTACTAGAAGTACAGCTGACTTCTCTGCTCTTTCCTCCTGACAATTTGTGGATTATACATCATGCTTGAACACCCATATGGCAGAATGTCAAATAAACATCATGAAACAGTTGCATATTACTTATCTAGAGAGACTTTTGTAGGATGTTTAATAAAGTGATAGTAACTAAGTAAATTAGGTTTATTAAAATAAGAATACATGAATGGGCTCTCATTTTCTTATCTGATAATATTTTACAAGAAATGCATTTCAGGCCATATAAAAAAGTAAGTAAATAAATAAATTCATCTTTTATTTAATTTTTCTAAAGAAAGCTCCTTTATATAGTTCACATTAAACACGATTAATCTACTATTACATTTACAACAGAATTAAAAAAAAATGATGTGATGACAATATACAAATAAATATATACAATTTTTTTTTTGCCATTTACCAATGATCACCAAACAACGGTCTCAGTCTGGCACCTGGTCTTATAGGCCTTTAAAAAATGTTTTATTTATACAAATTTAATGTCAACACTGGGAAGGATTAACAGTTCTAGTTTAATTTTACTTAGGCAAAAAAGGTTGGTGACTACTAGTACATGGTCTCAAAATGCCAAATGGATAGATATGCTGATACTTGAAACTTTTTCTTTAAGACTAAATCACTTAATTTTTTTTATAATTTCTCACAATATGTATGTGACTAAGAGAAGGCAAGGATTGATTATCAAACTTCCTGATACTGTACTTTTTCCTTCACAATATCTGTAAATTTTATATAAATCATAAGTCAAATGCAGTCTATCCAGGAAGTCTGTTGTAAAAGCAGATAAATGAAAATAGAATTAAATAAAATTTTAAACAATAAAGCTATGTGCTGAATCGTTCATATCATGAAATATTTACTAAGAATGTGATATGCACTTTTTGTCCTTAGCAGAAATCTTTGATTTCCAAAGATAATGGAAATCAGTATAGGGGCTGTGCAAAGATTTATCCACAGTGTGTTTGTAAGGGAGGGAAGCAAGGACTTTCACTATTCCAGTTAAAGTTGTGGCTAGTATATTGTGTTAACTGCATTTGTTCTCTAACTAGTTTGTTTTTATGGGATAAGGGAGGGAAGCAAGGACTTTCACTATTCCAGTTAAAGTTGTGGCTAGTATATTGTGTTAACTGCATTTGTTCTCTAACTAGTTTGTTTTTATGGGATAAAAAAAAAAAAACAATTATCAGGAGGAAAATCCTGCCACTTCCATATTAAATTTTTTTTTATGTGAATCCCACTTAAAGGCCAGTAGTCTTAGAGCGTTCTGCAGATGGGATTAATAATAAATCAGAAATCCACCTCTAAAGACCAAACAACTTTTTTTCAAGCTACTGCAGTCTTCCATTTAGCAAGATAGTGGTCTCACACTGAGAGGTAAACTTGATCTAAATATGTGATAGTGAAGAGGGAAAAGACAAAAAAAAAAACCTTTTGCTGCTATAGGGTAAATATCTTATCTATTTTTGGGCAACAGCATGTTGCATTTACTGTGCACAACAGGGGCAAGCACACTTTTGTGATAGTGTGCTTGCTACATACACATCAAGGTTCATAAGGACCAAATGACTAGCTCTTCAAATAAGGAAAAGAAACAGCAGGTATGTTAGTAAATATATATACATATTAGCTATGTTTCTTAAATCAAAAACTGGAAATAGTCTTGCAATGTTATTTTGTATTTAAATTAATACATAATCTATTTCCATATTTATCTCAAAAGAGTGAGAATTTTCCAACCTATTCAGTTAAAAAAAACTGTAAAATAGTAGCAGATGTTAGGCTTCATTTTAGCCTGTTGAGAGAAGTTTATATATAAAGTAACGTTTTTATTGACTTCTGCTACCTAAAATTAATGTCATAGCTTTTAAACACTTTTAGTTTTAATTTTTAAAGTTTGTTGTAGCATTTCTATCCATCTAACATTAAAAACACCAGTTGGCTAGACAGCATATGTATAGTTCAGAAGTGCACAAACTTGTGACGTAGCAGTCTAGATTCTGCAAAACAATTCGATAGCTACTAAAATTTATAGAAAATGTAATTTTAAATGCTATACTTAAATGAAAACATAGGCTAAAGTAATATTTCTAATATCTTAATTTATAGTTCCAAAAATTTAAAAACATTCTTGTTAGTCATAAGTGATATAGACTGTGTGGGAAAAACACAAATTGGCTCCCAGGTGAAAAAGTTTGTACACCTCTGCTCTAGATTATAATATGAAAAGGCAGACATTTATGAATGTGACATGAAATCCAAGAGATTTATATGAAACGTTAATTACTTTTCACACAAACCGTGGCTGCCTATTAGGGGAGAGTTTTTCTGATGTATTAGTTGCACTGTCATGTGGCTGCACCTCTTGGGATATTACATTTACATTACTATTACTGCTCACAAGTTTTGTGTTGTCTGTTGTTTTTGCTGAGCTTGAATAAGTTTCAGAAGCAGTCACTGTACTAGAAGTCTTTGTCACTGAACTAAGTTTTTTTAACAGTTTATTTGTTGATATTTCATTCTCTATGCTGTCACTTTGACAAAAATATGACTGTTTCATGGTGTGAAACTGTGCTATGGTGTTTTGCTCAGTAGTTGTTTTGATGGAAATTTCACTTACTGTTCCTTCTATCTTTGATCCAGAAGTATTTATTGCTTTACTGCTATCAACTGACATGCCCTGAATGTTCCACTTTGTTTCTTCAGGAGGAATGTTTTTAGATTGAATATCTCTGTAAGAGGGCAAAAGAATAAATAAGTCCCATTAATGATTTTTATTTTGTACAAATCAAAAACTCCTTCAATAAATAACACACACAATCATGATTACCAATACTGGTTAAAATGAAGTAAATTCAACACTGGTTTATAATAACTTAATGGTGGTATAGGAAGTTAGTCTGACAGTCTAATGATGACCTACCTAAAGGTACTAGGTCATATAATTCCATAATTGTGTTTTGAGGTTTGGTTCATTTTTTAAGATCTACTGAGTCTGACAAGTCATTTTCATATTTATTTGATGCTTGTGAAATACTGCATCTCCATAATCTATAGATATGATGTAGTGGAAACAATTAACCAAGAATTCAGAGTGCATGAATATAAAGAGCAAAATCTTTCTACAGAAGCATATTAGCCATGGTTGATGTTTCATATTATGAGTTTCTGAAATTATGACAACACAAAGAATACAATATACAGTAATTACCATTTATCTGACCATATCAGGAAGGCAATTTGTCATTCTGATAATTGAAGCAGTTACATGGTGCTGTAGCAGCAGTCGTGATAAATAGTAAATTACACACAAGCTGCACAAAGAATTGGTAGTTTGAAAAGGCGATAGTAGACAGCCTGGGGATAGGTCATATAATTCCATAATCGTGTTTGAGGTTTAGCTCATTTTTAAGATCTGAGTCTGAAGAGTCCATGTTTATATTCACTCGAGCAATGCATAGTAGCTCAACATATGATCAAGTCTGGGTTGCCCATAATATAAGCTGCAAGAACAAGTAACCTTGTATACATCTGCAACTGAGGGAGCTGGTTTTTAGGAGGACAGCCAGCTTTATTGAGGTTTGAAAGTAGCACAAAGTTGATGGAAATATAAATTTCTAGATATTTTTTCCTGTAATAGTAGCAGCAGCAATTATTATAATCTGAATGTTAGGGGATTGTGGGAAAGAAGGAACAACTATTTTGAACAAAGATAATTTCAGACATGAGGAAAGTCTGGTTGGAACACACATTCATTAACATGGTTAACAAGAGTTTTTAAATTATTATTGTTGGGGTGGGGGAGTAAATCTTAAAAATATTGTGAATGTATTTTACAGTGTTGGGTAGGGTTTTTTTTTCTATGAAGCATACTTTTCTGATATGTAGCCTCAAGGATTGGGAGAAGGATGATTAGGATAAAGTGATAGTACTATGTAAAAAAGTTAAATCATTGCTAACTTCCTATCAATGAATCTGTTACCTATCAAGACTCCAGTATTATTCATCTAGATCTCCAAGATCTTAACATATAAGCCTAGAGGAAGAAGATGGACTGAGTCTGGAACCTGAATAGAAAGAAGATGATCTTGGTTTCCCTTCTGGGTCTTTTTCCTGCTGTTCTGACTGAAAACTTGTTTTATGCTAGCCTTTTCTCTTCCATTTTGTTTAAGTGGCCATACCTGAGATTAACCTTTCTAAACGCTAACAAAGTCAAGTCTTGTATTTCTAACTCAAATCTGATATCAATAAATTAAAATTTAACATTTTTAAAAGCATTATGCTTGGTACTTTATCATAGATCTTTTCTAGATCTACAAAACTTAAGTGCAGATCCTTGTTATATTCCCATGATTTTGCAACTATTTTTCTGAAAGGGAAAATCTGATCCTAACAACCTCTATTTTGCATGAACTCAGCTTGTTCTTGAAGCTTCCCTTCCACAACTTTTCTTAGTCTTTTTTCACAAATTGTGACAGGAACACAGTAGTGAGATTTCTCTGTAATTTGCATATTCAATTTTATTTCCCTTTTCATAGATGGGTACTAAGAGAGTTCTATTCCTAATCATCTAGAATTTGACTTGAGCAGGCTTTCTGAATGCAGTGTAATCACTGTAAAACCTTCATATTTCCATAAACACTGCTTGTTAAGAAGCCAATGGACACCATTAATGTGAGGAACAAACAGCCACGGCGTCCATCTTAATATGTAGGACTTCCTTTTGCTGTAATGACTGCAGCAATTCTCGGGCATACTTTCCACAAGCGTATGATAGTGATCGATGGAAATTTTGGACTATTTCTTCCTAGGCCTAGTTCTGGACTGTTGCGGGGGTGGACATTCCTTGCCCTCACCTGATGCCCCAGTTAACCCCACATATGTTCAATAGGATTGAGTTCAGGCCAGTCAAGTGTGATGATGTTCATGTCCATAAACCATGCAGTTACAGCAGTAGCCATGAGACAATAGTCAGTTTCGTAGAAACGTCATAAAGTAGGAAGCATTGCATTGTCCTCAGAGTTCAATTGTTCATGGCACTAAAGAGGACCAGGGCCATACCATCATGCTGTCACCTCCAAATTCCCTACTAGGAGTTACCAGAGCATTTTACTGGGGACATCTGCTAGGAGGAGGGTGCATTGTGATTAGTTGTTCCATAACATAGCTTTCCAAGCTTCCACATTCCACTGTACATACTCTTTGCACCACTGTATGTGATTTGCACAATGTGAGCCTTGCATATTCAGTTCTACTGTGGAAACCCATGTTGTGAATCTTGCTTCTGAATGTGTTTGAGCAGATTCATGTTCCAGCTGATGTCTGCCTGGATTTTACATATTATCCTCCATAGGGTCATGTTAGGCGAGTGTGGTAGATCGTCCACTGCAGGTAGCACTTGCAGTTGACTCCATGCACTTTCATCTCAGTATGGTATCGTTGATTGTTGACTTTGGATGGCATTCTATCAGAATGCCTCTTTCAAACTATCAGTTCCCTTCTTGCAGCCATGTCGCCCAGACACATTGCACTGACTTGGGAGCATCATATTCCAATTTATACCAGCTACATACATGTGACTCATTACATGGCATGATGTCCCTTGCCCATGGAGACTTCTTTCAAGAAGTGTGATACGCTTGCATATGTTGCATATGATACACAGCAACCCTTCCTGGGTTTCCACCTAGGAAGGGTTGCTGCAAACCTACAGAACATTTGTACAATGGGTGGGCTTAAGGATATTCTGTTTGTCTATCAATTTTATTTTTATAGTCTGGAAACCCTGCTCTAGAGACCAAACATGGAACTTTTTTTAAGCCACTTCAGGCCTCCAATAAGTGCAGCCATGGTCTCACATTGGGCAATGAAATTCATCTCCCCCATCAGCGGGACTTGAACCTGCCGCCTATTGGGCAGAGAGTGTATATGCTAATCACTCAGCCAACCAGCCCAGATAAATATGCTGAATGTATTGCATTTCTAATTAGTAAAATGGCATTCACTATGAATTTTGGGTGCTTCATAGATCTGCGGTACAGTGGGGTATGTGGATGCCATCTGATCTTCAAAAAAATTAAAGATCATATTTTATTATGAGTGCTTTCAAATGGGATCAATTTCTAAACATCTGTTAGTAGGTCAATCTTCTTTATCATATATTTTCAGAATCATTCTGCAACTATATTTTCAATTTGAGAAATAAAAATTTGTCTATTTTTTATAATTATATTGGATCTATTTTGGATGGATAAAAAAAAAAAAACGCACACAAAAAAAAACTCGTCTTTGGTATTTGTATAGTAGTAGATACACTGGGAAGATGTAACATCTTGAACAGAAATGGGTGCCAAGTTTTTAGACAGTGAGGATATTATAAAAGAAATGTACTTACTTGCACAAGGAAAGACAAGTGTCAGTCTGTGAAGAGAGAGAGAGATCTGATCTTGAGTGTTGAGCTGAGTTAATCAAAAGTAAGGGTGCAGGGGGCAAGAGCTAATTTTATTTTTTCAAAAAAAAGATAAAATTGTGTTTTGAAATCATTTTAGCTGACTGTTGTCAACAATATTTGTCATGTGAATGGAGAATATCATCAAAACAATGGTTTGACATAAAGAAGAGATCATGTATGTATATGAGGAACATCTGCATTAGTAGGAAAATCTGGAGAGAGTGTTACTCTCCATTACATATAAGTCATCTGAGAGAAAATGGACAAGCTGTTTACAAATGGTGGAAGGTAGATCATAAAATGGCAGTTAGGGGTCTGGCATTGAGTTTTTATTTTAGCTATCGGATGCCTTGGAAATGCTAAATACAATGCTGCAGGCTTCTCCAAACCTTTCCCTGGTGTGTTGTTCATAGGTGGGCAATGTAGGTCAAGACAGCTGCAGTAGATTTTGGAATTCATGTTGATAGTCACTGATTAACTGACAGTTGAAATTGACTATTGCCTTTCCCTCATCTTTTCAACAGCACCAGAATGAGAGCAGTAAATTGGTAGTTTGATGGAAACTACTTTAATGATTTGTGTTTCTATCCTGTCTCCACTTCTTCGCCTATCAACTAGTCTTTAAAACCCACAGACCTTCAAGTCTCTTCTCAGGAATTGGACCCAATTTTGATCCCTCTGTTTGATTCTCTTCATCACTTATTGAATCCAGGTGATTAAACATGTACACAGTCAAGTAGCGCCTTATAAAAGGGAATACTAATATCCCTATCCATGCTATTCAGTGTGTTCAACAATTGTGTAATCTGATGTGCTGTTTTGACCATGTCAGAAATGCAAACGATTTTTGCCATCAATCTATGCCATTAATTTTTTTTTTTCTTGTTTTGTTTCAGCAATAACATTATCATGTTTACAGATAACTGTAGTATTAAATAGCATAGCAAAAGCTGAAAATATTTTGGAGACATAATCAATAACATTTATTTGGCTGGAAACTGGTGATAGAAAGCTAAGATATTTCCTAGCTTTCTATATTTCAATTTTAATTATTATGAAAAATTGAGTTGGCCCATCATAGGATCCTGTATGTACGAGTAACTGTTTGAGGGTACTTTGGTTTAATTTCTAGCCTCTTTTCATAATTATGCCCCTCCCAATAATTCTTTTCCACTATTTGCCAGAAGATACACTTTATGTCCATTACTCAAAATGTGATCTTTGATCTGTTATACTCTTTGAGATAGCCCCATCTCCTTAAATAGTTTCCTCCTTTTCTTTCACTATATGATTCCTACTATGTTAATACGCATTTTGCTTTTGTTAGGTATTTAAATTGGATGCTGACTGAATCTAAAGATTGAGTAATAACTTTAGCTAATACTGTAATCTTTAATTAAATTTTCTTTTAGGTAAACACTATTTCATCTTACGTTTATTGTAGCAGTTCAGTTAATGTAGTCAATAATAGCATTTCACACTTGTGAGGAACGCAGGCCAGAGGATGAGTGGATTGTGTAGATCTTCAAAAATTAAGATTTTTGGGGATTCATGTTGCTCAATTACTGCCATGGAAAATATAATTATGAGCCCCCCCCAAATGGGGGATTTGAATTGGGATGTCAAGTACATATGTACAATGATTTATATTGTATAATGCAATTATTGCTATTTAATTTTCCAAACATACTTAAAATCATTCATACAAACATAGAAAAAAAAAAACTAACTTAGCTATAGTAAGTGGTCTTCCATTTCTATCTTCGAGTGGTTCCATTCCTGATTTAAAAAGTGAAATGCTAGTATTTCCAGCAGAGTTTTTCTGATTATGTTCCTTATTGCTAAGCAAGTGGGATGATAATGTTGAAGCAAGTCCTGTTTTACTTTCTGATATTGCCAATGAGAGTGGAGATATTTTAGTAGAATTTGATTCATTACTACCTGAAAAGGAAAAGTTTACTACATTTCAGTAATAAATTTATATAGAATGAAGTTTGAAAAATACCCACAGATTAATTTAACATAATGTTGCAATGACAGACAACTTTTTTCAGGTTTGCTTTAGTAGTAACTACTTTATGAAAACAATTTGTTTTACATTAGAAGGATTCTCTAATGTTTAATCGATTATTATTACTGCTATTACATGACACCTCCAGGGAGTCCAAAGACTCATTGAGGGAGGGTACCTATTCTACAACTCTGTCTCCACCAATGCCATCTACCGTCCACCACCAGCATTTTCACAGACAATCGCAAAGATCCATGCCCACGGTGGGATTCGAACCTGCAGCCCTTTTGGCTGGACTGCGGATATGCTAACCACTCAGGCCAGCATAATTTAACTAACCATGAGTTAGACAAACGTTTTTGAATAAAAGGTCAAAGAAGGTTAAATTTTGTTTGCAATGTAATGTCTTATCTTCTCAAGACTAAAGAACATAAAATATGTTAACCAACAGCAAACAATACTGTTAAGAATAATACATAGTTGATTGCTTAAATGTTCCGATTTTCAGTCTCTCACTAATGAATTTTATAATCCGTTATTCTGTTGGTAGAGAAGATCCATTTATAGTATTCATCAATGTGAATATGAAATATGAATGGTAGCAGTTCAAACAATGTGACCCACCAATGAGAGCATTTACACCTGTGAGGAATACATACCAGTGTAGATAATAGATTTTCTAGCTTCAGAAAAATTTTCCGGCTTTACGGAGACTCCGTTGTTGTAATTTTAAAAGTACACCAGTACATATGAATAACTTGAGATGTTATTCATATGTACTGGTGTACTTTTTCTTGCTGTGGTCATCCAAAAACAAGTAATCTGTTGTTATTCATGCTAGTTGGCAAATGTAAGGTTGCCAATAAAAATGCTGAGTTCTGTAGCATGTGAGAAAATATAACTTTCTTTATGCTGCCTTGGTATTATGCTAATAAAACATGAGCTCTACTAGAGTCCATATATTATTTTTCATTAATACATTAGATTCCCAACCTTCTAAACCAATGAGGAAACCCAAGAAAAATGTTAAAGTTCATGTCAGAACATAGCTCCAGTACGGTGTGGAAAATTATAAATACAAAGAAATTTAGTAACAGCAGCTATAAATTAAGCGCACGAATCTACTTCATACATTAATAAATGTAGAATCTCTGGACAAAGTTCATCTTTTGTAAATGGGATACTAAAGCAGCTCAACTTGACGATGGGTTGTTTCTTATTTTTCAACACTAACTCTGAAATGCTGCAGTTTCATAAACAAAAATTACTATTATTACGTAACACCTCCAGGGAGTTCAAAGACTCATCGAGGGAGGGTACCTACTCTACAACTCTGTCTCCACTAACCGCAACTACCTTCATCTACACCAGCACCATCTACTGCCAGCCACCACCACTAGCATTTTCACAGACAAACATCCATGCCCATGGCGGGATTCAAACCAGCAGCCTTTTGGCTGGAGAGCAGATACGCTAACCATTCGGCCAACCAGGCCAGCTTAATAAATTAGTTTAATATATTTTTATTTTGTGATTTTTCACAGAATTCTATTACAAAGCAGTTTTTGACTCTTCTATGGTGAATTTTGTGCAAAATTTGTAGACACTTAATAGATTCATATTCTCAGTCAATATAATGCTTTTCCTCTGCTTGGGCTATTCATATCTTATTGAAATTTGTATTTGGAATCCTTATGCTAATACTGTAATCTTTAATTAAATTTTCTTCTAGACAAATGTTATTTCATTTTACATTTCTTGTGTTCATCAAGATTGGATAAGCCACATAGGTAATACACAGATCAGTGTGTTGTGTAGATCTTTAGCAATTAAGATTTTTGTAGATCATGTTTCTCAAATTATACTGGACATTTTTAGAGAGGCTTTTAGGGTCATTCATGTTTCCCAGTTACTGTCAAGAGCATAAAGTCAAGAACCATCTGAATCTGTCAATTTTGCAAGAGCAAATTTTATATTGCAATAATTCTCTAACTACGAAATTTAAATTAAATTTGAATTGTTGTACCAATAACCTCTCTTTATTGGCAAAACAGCTATTAAAAGTGACAGTTTGACTTCAATTGTACTATTTTTAGTAACAAAATTAGACAAGACATTTTGTCTTGTCTAATTTTGTTCCTCATAGGAGTGGTATATGTGATCTGGTTTAGGAGGAACCTCTTAATAGATTTACTGAACAGCCAAAGTTTTCCTTTGGAAGAAACAATGAATTAAAAAAAAAAAAACATAAATATAAAGATCAAACAATGTCTCTTTTGAATGGGTTAAAGCTTAAAGGAAAGGGGAATAATTTCCCATAAAGATATAAGGAGGACATAAGGTCACCTAAAGGTATCCCTTTGGGTGGGAAAGACAAAAACATGGAAGAGCAGAAGTTGCATCCAGTGACCTTGGAAAGAAACCAAAAGGCTTGACTGCCCTTTGAACAGTAGAAAAATTTACTGATTTGGCCCTTTCGAAGTTGGGCTTAGATTTATTGATTGCTCTTTTTCAATTCTTTTAATGTACAGTAACCTATCTTCAGTAATAAAGATGGAACAGGTGAGATACAGGAAGACCTAAACTCCTATAATCCCACCACTGATTGGCTTTGGCAGATCAGCAACCTGGAGGAACACAAGTCACACATCTGCAACCACGACTAAGGTCAGTCAGGCATGGCTCACCATGCCTTGGATACAATCCACAGGATCTCATGGGGGAAAAAACCACCATGCTCCACCACAGCAAATTCAAAAATGAGAGACTATTTTTAGAATCAGCAGCTCTCAGAAATCAACCAAATCTTAATAAATACAGTTGCATTAAGCTTCCTAAGATTTGGGAAACACTTATCAGAGATCCCACCTTGCATTCCAGGCACCTACAACTGCCCTTAGAGGGTGCTCCACCTAGATAGGACTAGAGTCACCCATGTGGTTGGGCTTAGTATTGTGTGGTATTTGTATATATGGTACATTAGTTTTTTGTAATCCCTGAAGATGTCTCAGTGACTGAAGCAAAATATAGGAAGTATTAAATTGTTTTAATCCTTTCTGAGTGCTGTATACAATTCATTAAGCCTCCAACATGATGTCCTCACAGCACTTAAGCCTCTACACACAAAAAATAAAGCAATAAAAGAATGGGTTAGTTTTTTCTCAGAAATAAGCTTAAAAAATTATTTCTTAGGATAAAAGAATAAAATGACAATCTGCAGAATAAATTTCCCTTATACAATAAACCTTTTACTTCTGTTTTGCTATGCAGTATGATGAGGATAAGGAAATTCATGTTAGTATAATATTATTCAATACAAATATTTTACAAAAAAAAAATAAAATTATATAAATAAAACATCGACATGCACAAGATGGATTTGCTTGCTAAGCGCTCAGTCAGTACACATGAAATATATGGTGCAATCAGTGTGATCATATAATTCAATTAATTTTCCCCACCCTGTAGTCATTTACTAAGGTAACACGTTTTTTTTTTTTTGCATTACTCCCCCCCATTTTTTTCTTTAAACAAACAATTTGTCGTGTCCCTGATTGATATGGAAACAAAGCATGAAACAATGTCACGTACATTCTAAGCGTAAACAGAGATAATCTAAGATGATATGATCACTTTAATGGAACAGGAGATAAAAGATTAGTACAATGAATATTTGAAGCAAAAATGGAAAGAAAGACACAAAGGAAGGCCAAGATATAGATGTAATTTGGAGTACTTTAGAAGAGAGAGAGAGAGAGAGAGAGAACTGATAAATTCGAAGACTCGACAAATAACAGGAAAATTGAAATGATACACTACTTATGCAAGTATAATCAAGAAACAGTATTTTAATGTCTTGGTAAAGCACATCCAAGAATGCAAAAATATTTTTTTCAATGGCAAACCTCAAAGATAATTGGTTGGAGTATCATGTATGGAGATTCAATGATTCAAGGTGATTAGAGTGCTTGCCAGCTGGAATGACAGTGTGCTAATGAAGTGAAAAGGTAGAGGAGCGATGATAGTAATGGTTGGTATGAATGACCTGAGAGGAATCATGTAGCAAGAGATCTGAGACTGATGTTAGAGATAGTGCAGCAGAAATGTGTCAGAGGGAGGACAGTGAGTGGGTTGCTTCAGTATGATAATGCAGAGTGGAGATGAAGAGAATGAATGAAATGATAGCAAGAATGAATGTATAGAATACATTTAAAGATAGAAGATAGCTGTATGTTATCTTTTAGTTCAAAAGACTTGGATAATCAGGAATGCTGCTGATATGCAATCTTTGCAGAATGATTTGAATAGGCTTGAATTGTGGGCATGGGAAAATGGGTGTCAGTTCAATGTCAGTAAATGTAAAGTCATTCACTTTGGCATGATTAGATATCCAGTGTCGTATTGTATTGGTGGAATGAGGCTAGGAAATTTGGTTATGACTGCTGATTAAGGAATAAACTAATAGTGTATTAAATAATAGATTCTAATGCCTTGTGATTATCTGCGTGTTAACTCTCTGACAGAAATATCTTTTTTGTATAGGAATCAAGATGACGCGGCTGTATTAACAAATAAATTTTTCTCGATTCCGAAAAGGAGCTAACTCCAGAACTGCAACAATAGAAGAATTTGGCTCTTGCCCAGGGCATTCTCTTTGTCTGCAAGAATAATATGCGTGATCCGTCAGAAAGAACGTTATCTGATAAAAATTCGGCTCTAACTAAGCACTGTAAATTAGTGGCCCAAACAGGAACAGCAGAACAACTAATCGAAAGACTAAAGAACTACAGATAAGATTTATAAAGGACAATAAGGCACGACATATATACACCAATAAATAACAATAGGAAGTTCAAGTTTAGGGACCATGTGGCAAAGATTGCAAATACAACTCAAAAGATAATTGCAATGCTGAAACGACGGATGTTCACATGTAAGGATGTTATTTTGCCTCTTTACAAGGCCTTGATAAGATCTCACTTGGACTATTGTGTGCAAGTCTGGTCTCCTGGTTTCCGTTGCGATTCTAATATATTGGAGAGAGTACAAAGGAGAGTGTTAAAAATATCAGGATTGTGGAATACAGATTAAAAATTTGTAGGCTGCAGACACTAGCAAACAGGAGAAAGAGGGTGATTGCGACTTACAAACGTCTGAGAGCATCATACAGGATTTCAATTGATTGAAATTTTTCAATTTATGGAGGGTGGAGAAAGGACGAGAGGGCATCCTTGGAAGCTGAGAATGAAGGCCGCCAAGAAGGGTGTGAGGGCTAGATTTTTCTCTCAGAGGGTGGTGTGTGATTGGAATGGATTACAATTGGATGGTGTGAGTGCAAGCAGTGTGAATGAATTCAAGAATAAGTATGACAGCTTGTGTGTGTAGTATGTGGCCTCCCTTGAGGAGTCTCTGACTCCCTGGAGGTCTCTCTTAATAATACAGAGACAAATTATGATTTGGAGTAGAGCTCTCATTGTAACAATATAAACAGGGAAATAAAACTGAATGTAAGAATTGCAGAGGTAGTTCCCTACCGAGTGTTCCTGGTAAGATTTATACAAGTATATTGAGAAACGGATGAGAAGGATTGTGGAAGAAAAGCTGGATTCAGGATCCGATTTCCACTTAACGACAATCTATATTTGTTTTGTAGATTTTGAAAAGGCATGACAAGGTACCAAGAAAGAAGCTATTCAAAATGCAACAGTTGTGTGGTGTCAGTGGGGCGTTATATCAAGCAGTAGTCTTTATTTGAGTTATAAGTCAGCAGTTAGAATTGAAGTACAGGAAGATGGTTTAATGTTAAATCTGGTATCAGACAAGATAAACATTATACCCCCTGTTATTCATTATCTATATGGATCACATTATGAAGGAAAGTGGTATTAAATCTGATATCAAAATTGGAGATGTTAATCTCAGCTCTTTTGATGTTATACTTCTTAATAAATCTGCTAGAAGTCTTCAAGATTCCCTGACTGAATTGAATAACTGTTGTAATAGATATGGTGTGAAGGTCAGCAATAACAAGACAAAGACAATGAAAATAGGGAGAATCACTGAAAATATCAACTGCATTGTGAATGGAGAACCTATAGAACGAGCAAAACATTTCAGTTACTTAGGCACAATTTTTAGTGGAGACAGTAAATTAAATATGGAAATCAACAAAGCTGGTATGGTAGGAAGTCAACTGAATAAATTTATATGGAATAAGAGAGAAATTAGTTGAAACACTAAAGTAGCTGTATACAAGACATCTACTTTATACAAGACGGGGGAGGGCAGAGCCCCTAGTTTACAATATAAAATATCAACACGAGGCATGACCTCGTGGAAAAAGTTTAACCAAAAATTAAAATTAAAATCTTCTTCATTCAAAGTGCAAAGTAGTTCTGTAGCTCCTTGTGTTGCTAAATTTTTATTATTATGGAGATTCAAAACATTGTTTCAAAATTCTTATTTTCAAAATCTACTATCGAAATTCCATCGAGTATTCGACCCTCAAGTGTAGCTAAACGTGCGGGTGATTTTGAAAAAAATGCAGGTATTGCAGCAAGACTACTAAAAAAAAATTCGAGCTTACAAATTTTGTGATGCAGCCTTTTCCATTATTAAGTTAAGTTTGTAGGCATAATAATGTACAACATGTGCAGATTGCTTTATAATTGTTTGTACACCTCTTTCCCCACTCATTATGGTGGCACCATTGTATGTGTGTGATTAATGCAGTTCCAGACATGAAAATTTTATATTTTGCAAATATTTAACAGAATTCTTCTCTTTGTTCATTTCTACAAAGATATGAATGAAATGCTAGTAAACGCAGACTATCTATCTACCATAACGTTAATTTGTGTTGTTTGTGCACGTGTAGTAGCAATGTATCTTGGGCTGCAATGCTACCTGCCCAAACTGCACATAAATCACGTTACCCCACTATGTAGCTGTTTGGTGTGGTCTGCATTGAATGTAGCTCCAGCATTTGGTATACTAGCCAATACTGATATTAGCCCTAGCCCACACAGCACACTGACTATTGCAAAATACAACTATTGCTACAAAATGAATTATATAAAACACTATCGAGCAGTATTGTATTACAAACAATAAAATAATGGCTTTTAGATGAATAGTCATACCCCGACCTACGCAAATCCGGAGTTATGCGGTTTCTTATATGTATGTATTCCCATCCCACTTCACACCTCGCCACTAGTCGTATATTTCTGGCACTGGCAGCATTCGCCATTGTCGCACATGCTGTGAACAAGCACTGATGTGTTTTGCACGGCCTCCATTCATACAGGACTTTTAGTCTACAAACCTTGCAAATGTTTAATGTTATGTTCTTGATAAAAATTTTATCACATAAAAAATAATGTCACCCAAAAGAAGCAAGTCTGATTCTTCTACAGCTAGCAAGAAAAGAAAAACATTGACTTTGGAAACAAAACTCAACATTATTAAGGATTTTGAAGGCGGAATGAAAATTTGTGAGCTAGCAAAGAAGTTCGATCTACAGGAATCCACAGTAAGAACAGTCATGAAAGATAAAGAATTCTCGCTGCTGTGAAAAATGCCCAATCATTGAATTCAAGGATAATTCGTAAACGTCATGGGATTATTGGTGAGATGGAAACAATGCTTAAATTATGGTGTGATAATCAAGTGAGAGAAAAAATTGTCCAGTTGATCAAACGACAATATGTAGTCAAGCTGATTTTTGAGAGGCTAAAAGTAGAAGCTGGAGAAGCGGCCCAAGAAGAAAATTTTGTGGCCAGTAATGGTTGGTTCAACCGATTTAAAAATCGCTGTAATTGGCACAGCATCACGTAGAGGCGGAAAGAGGCTTCGTCTGCTTTTCCTGAAATACTTAAGGCTATCATCGAGGAAGGTAGCTATAGCAGTCAAACCATATTTAATGTAGACGAGATTGGCTTTTTCTGGAAAAAGATGCCTAAGAGAACTTTCATCACATGTGAAGAAAAAACGTTTCCTGGCTTTAAGGCTTCCAAAGATCGGTTGACAGTAATGGTTGGTGGAAATGCAGCTGGTGATTGCAAGTTAAAACCTCTCTTAATTTATCGCTCAGAAAATCCAAGAGCTCTGAAAAAAAAAAAAAATAATCTAAAGCTGGCTTGCTAATGATTTGGAAGTCAAATTCTAAAGCTTGGGTGACAGCTTCTATTTTTGAAGACTAGTTTGGTCACCACTTCATACCTGAAGTTGAACGTTATTGCCAGTTTAAAAAAAATTTAAAGTTATGCTCATTATTGATAATGCACCTGGTCACCCTTCTGCAACTTTAATTGATTTTGATCCACATGTAAAAGTTGCTTTCTTGCCTCCAAATACAACCAGCTTACTTCAACCGATGGACCAAGGAATTATCAAAATATTCAAAGCGTATTACACACAGCGTTCGTTTGAATGAAGCTATGAGGCAAAATGAGCACCTGTCTGTTAAAGAGTTTTGGAAACAGTTTAATATTTTAGATGCTGTAAGGATTATCCGAGATTCTTGGGGTGAAATTTCCCAAAAAATCTTGAATGGTGTCTGGAAAAAACTTTGTCCATCCTTTTTTAAATGTGAAACAGAAATGTTGCCAAAAACTGATCAAGTTGTTGAGGCAATAGAAGAAGTTGTCAACCTTGCCAGGCAATTAGATTTAGAAGTCGACAGTAAAGATGTCAGTGAGCTGTTAGACTCACATAACAAGGAGCTTACAATTGACGAGTTCACAGAAATGTGTGAGCAAAGTGCTACTGAAGAGACCGAAACCTCAGATCTAGTTCTACCAGAAAAGCACATGACAATTGCAAAATTAACAGAAGGTTTACAGATTTTGGAGGACATAGATTCTAACGAGGAACGAATTGTAACCACAAGGCAAGGAATAAAAAACATTGGCTTGCTATGAAATTTTTGCTAATGACAAGAAAAAGACATTAGCCGTCAGACGAATCCATTAGGTTTTATGAAACCATCGACATCGAAATAACTTTTTTTTTTTTTTTTTATGTACGAAAAACTACAATTATGTTTATATTTCTTAAAAAAATAGATGTTTTTGTAAACCTTTGGTCCCAATTAACTAATATTTTGTATGTTGTTTATTATTTTAACGGTATAATAGAACACAGAAACTAAGTAAATAATTAATTTATTAACTTGATGCTGATATTTCGCTGGTATTATAACCAGCATCTTCAGAGCACAAAAACACTGTTTGTCACAATACGCGAGACTAAAACAACATGGTGTACTTAAACAAAATTGTAGCAGCAACACAAAGACTAGAGTCCTGATTTTGGCACCCTCTATCTGAAGAAAAAAAAAAAAAAAACGCTATCATATATTAATAGAGTCCTAGAAAAGTGCTAGTTTTTTTCATAATATGACTGTCTCCCAGATCTTCGGCAAGTTGATACAGCCATATTTGTTGAGATTTGGAGTGTGTTTTAGGGCTTCTGTCACCTCTAAGAACAATTTCTCTGATTTATATGGGTTTCTGTGTAGTACTTGTGTTTTTCCAGTTGATCCTGTGTGCAGGGGTATCCAGAGCATGGTCTGCTAGGCCCGACTTCCCATAATGATAATTCCGGACGTATCGTTTATGTTCGCTGATGCGGATATTCACAGTTCTTCCTGTTTGACCGTAGTAGGCTTGATTGCATGAGCAGGGTACTTGGTAGACTCCTGGATGTGATAAAGGAGGAATGCTGTCCTTGGGTGAGCGGATGAGGGTGGCTAATTTGCTACATGGTCTGAATGTAGTGCGTAGTTTATGTTTATTGAGAATTCTTGAGATCTTTTCGGATGTGCCTTTAATGTAAGGGATGGTGACTGTTTTGTTGTGGTTCTCTGTGGTGGATGGTGGGAGGGGTTTCTTAGGAGTGTTTAGTATTTTGTTTATTTTTTGTGGATTGTAGCCGTTGGCCAAGAAGGTGTGGCGTAAGTGAGTCAGTTCAGCAGTAAGAGCCTTGTCATTTGAACAGATTGCTCTCGCTCTATGGGTTAGCGTTTTTAATATGCCATATTGTTGAGAAGGATGATGGTCAATACAGCCACTCTCAAACCAACACTTTGGCTACGCTATGTTGATGATGTGCTTGCTATTTGGCCACATGGCCCTGAGACATTGAAAACATTCTTAGCACATTTAAATAGCCAACATCCAAAAATCCACTTTACTATGGAACTGGAAGCCAACAACTGTCTGCCCTTCCTGGATACACTCATCACACGTCTCCCAGATGGTTCCTTATCATTTTCAGTTTTCAGAAAACCCACACATACAGGCAGATACTTACACAAACAATCACACCATCATCCTTCTCAACAATATGGCATATTAAAAACGCTAACCCATAGAGCGAGAGCAATCTGTTCAAATGACAAGGCTCTTACTGCTGAACTGACTCACTTATGCCACACCTTCTTGGCCAACGGCTACAATCCACAAAAAATAAACAAAATACTAAACACTCCTAAGAAACCCCTCCCACCATCCACCACAGAGAACCACAACAAAACAGTCACCATCCCTTACATTAAAGGCACATCCGAAAAGATCTCAAGAATTCTCAATAAACATAAACTACGCACTACATTCAGACCATGTAGCAAATTAGCCACCCTCATCTGCTCACCCAAGGACAGCATTCCTCCTTTATCACATCCAGGAGTCTACCAAGTACCCTGCTCATGCAATCAAGCCTACTACGGTCAAACAGGAAGAACTGTGAATATCTGCATCAGCGAACATAAACGATACGTCCGGAATTATCATTATGGGAAGTCGGGCCTAGCAGACCATGCTCTGGATACCCCTGCACACAGGATCAACTGGAAAAACACAAAAGTACTACACAGAAACCCATATAAATCAGAGAGATTGTTCTTAGAGGCGACAGACGCCCTAAAACACTCCAAATCTCAACAAATATGGCTGTATCAACTTGCCGAAGATCTGGGAGACAGTCATATTAAGAAAAAACTAGCACTTTTCTAGGACTCTATTAATATATGATAGCGGTTTTTTTTTTTTTTTTCCCTTCAGATAGAGGGTGCCAAAATCAGGACTCTAGTCTGTGTTGCTGCTACAATTTTGTTTAAGTACACCATGTTGTTTTAGTCTCGCGTATTGTGACAAACAGTGTTTTTGTGCTCTGAAGATGCTGGTTATAATACCAGCGAAATATCAGCATCAAGTTAATAAATTAATTATTTACTTAGTTTGTGTTCTATTATACCATTAAAATAATAAACAACACGTTCGACGAACACATAAGTCTGTCCACACGTTTAATATTTTGTATGTTTGTATATATAAATTAAAAGCAAAATTATACCCCGAGTTGTGCGAATTCGACTTACGTGCTTTTTGTTGGTCCCACCTACCACATAACTTTGGGGTATGACTGTATATAGAAATTTAAGAACAGTGCTAATAAAGCAGGAACTTTCATTTTATACTGGAGGGGCTGCAACCCTTATGGACGAGCTGCCACTGACAGACTTAGAAACTAGCATTTAACAATGCAATAGATGAAAGAATTTGAAAGGTTGGTGGTGGTGGTGCATGGGAGATACTTAAGAAAAACTTGACAGCAATGATAGATTGTATACCTTGAGTGAAATAGATAGTGATTTGGAGTCAAATGAATGGCTAGACAAATTAAACAGGAACTATAGATGAAAAAGAGATTATTAAAGACCATAAAGAGAGAGGCAAACAGTTGCATGAGGAATATAAAGCTCTGGTTAGTATAGTAAGAAAAGACAAATTAAAAGATTAGCAGTGCAATGCAAGGAGTTTTTTTTTGCTCTGACCATTAGGAGGAAAATGACTGCAAATGGATTACCTTGCTGGATGGAGACAGGTAACCAATGTAGATGATATAGTTGGGATAATATCCATCCTGGTAAAGCAGGCGTTATTTTTAGAGGGCTAAGAAGTAGTGAAGTGTTAGAAGTGAATGAAGAGGATATTCTAGATGCAGAGTGCGTTAAATACAGGACTATGGAATTTCACGTTGTGTTTTAAGAGAACGTGCTGTCCGTGGAACTGACTGGGTTTAATGGATGTCTTGCAATGGGAGAAGTTCCTGGAGAGTGAAAAGAAGGTAAGATAGTGATATTGCATAAAGGTGGCAATAGAATGGAGGTATTCAACCATAAGCCAGTTTGTGTTTCTTCCGTAGTTAAGATTTTGGAGAAATTGCTATGAACTTGTATACAGAATTGGATAGATGAGGGCATTGTTATTTACACAGGTCAGCATACATTTGTTAAGGGGGCATGCTTGTTTTTAGTAATCTGGTTACCTTTTACAACAGAATAACAAGAACAGTGGATGAGAGTAAGGCATACATACAATGTCTTTTTTGCACAGCGTTCCACATATTGGAAATAGATTTCAGGTTAGTGGATTGGTAACTGTGCTTTCTGAGATATATCATAGAGTTGTATATGGGAAAGGCGTATTGGGGAGTAAGAAGATAGAGCTCCACTGGATTCAGTACCGGGACCATTATTGTTCAGTCTTTGTCAGTGATATTGTTGTCATAGGATTATAGTGAGATATTCAGTTGTTTGCAGATGATATGAAGCATAAAAGGTGGGCAAACAAATAGGGATATTAGTTTAATGCAACTAAATGTGAAATTTGGGATCACATATGGCATGCTTCATGCATCCTTTGTGGAGTTATATTGGAATATTGGAAGAAGGGGAGGGAGCAAGGGATCTTAAGGTGGTTATAGATAGAAATTTGAATTCAGAGGACATGTTGCAAATGGAATGAAGACATCTCATTGAAGTTCTGCAGTATTCAGGAGGACATTGACCATGAGTGATAAGTTGTGCTCGCATTATTTAAAGGTTTGATCAGAATATACCTGGATTTCATAGGGAATGAAGTAACAGAAAAAGATAACGAAACTGCACAATGGTTATGAGGATAGATTGAAGACATGGGGAGTGGTAGAAGCATGGAATGTTTTGCCTGAGAGGGTGGTGAAAGTGTAAACGGTGGATGAGTTTAAGGAGCAGTACTGTGCTGACCTCCCACAAAGAGTCTTGTGCCTACATGGACGTCAGGAAAATAATAATATAACATATGGAAGTGCTCTGGCACAGTTTAACATTAGAGTTTAAAAACAAAAAATAGGTTTTGTGGAGATGAGTCTAAAAACAACTGTGATTAGATTCTAATACTAACATCTAAAATTTAAATAGTTCTTTTTCTACATTTGAATTATCAAGAGCTATTTCTGAGTTGCCACATATACATGCCTAAATGTTCTCTTTTGTCACAGCATTGAAAAATATATCTTCAAGACGAGCAATATAATTTTTTTTCTTCTTTTGACTGCAGTATTGTTGCTTTTTACAGAGTAACAGTGGAATTAATTTTCAATTGATTAAAACTACATTATACAATTTATACAAAAGTTTAAAACTTGTCATTGCAGAATATAAAGGCATTTTTCTTACAAGCAGAGATCCATACGTTACATGGTATTAATAAGTAGAAACAAGGATTACAATACACTGCAACTGCAAAGTACAGTTATACCTCAGCTAATGAGTGACCATGCTAACGAATTTTTCTTTGCTGTTTTTCGGACTCGGCTAACGAATGTTTTAGTGGATGTGGTCGCTAACATAAAATGTCAGGCCATTCCAGGAGCTTATCTTTTCCATCCTTATGTGTGTGACAAAGAAATGAGCTGACCACATCACATAGGGGAGACCCACCAACCCGATTGGGTTGTTTACGTTTGAGACAGAGAGAAGTGAGACGCCTCATACCAGTGTCAGTATGGTGCATGTTCCGTGTGGCTGTGAATGTGAGAGATAAGTGTGATAGCATTTATTCTTTATTTAGAAAATTCTACTATGGGGGATTAATTTATAATTGGTAAATTCTATTCTTATCTAATTAAATAAATAATACGCTATATGTCATATTTCTTTTATATTTTTCAGAAAAAAATTTTTCTTGACAATGGGTCCAAAAAAAGTAAGCGACAAACCCAAGGGAAGCAGAAAGTTGCTCACAATTGAGCAAAAGAAAGAAATAATTTCAACGAGTCAGAATTGTGGATTTAGCAGTCAAGCATGGCATAGCATCATCAATAGCTACAATTTTGAAGGAAGAGGAGATTAAGGCAGCTTGTGTGAAGACCTTGGCCTCTCAATCCCAAAATTAGTTCTGTGAATGAAGAAATGGAAAAGCTTCTGATGATCTGGATAAATGAGCATCAAATGGCTGGTGACACTATGACTCAAGAGATGATCTGCAGCAAAGCCAGAATGATTTATGAAAATTTGAAGAAAAATGTGGCAGGACACAGTACAGCAGAGGATGGTTTAAGAAGTTCAAGAGAAGGTCAGGGATCCATAGTGTAATTAGACATGGAGAAGAAGCCAGTGCAAATAAAGAGGAGGCTGAGAAGTTTGTTAGAGAATTTCAGGAGTGGATTATCATTTATGGATGCAAGCCAGAACAAGTGTTTAATTGTGACAAAACTGGGTTGTTCTGGAAGCAAATGCCCAAAAGAAGAGAAGTGTATGCCAGGGTACAAACTTATGAAATATAGAATAACTCTTTTATTTTGCGCTAATGCAAATGGTGATCTCAAAATTAAACCAATGTTGGTCTACCACTCTGAGACACCAAAAATTTTCAAGGAGAATGTTTGCAAGCCCATGCTTAGTGTTTAATGGAAGTCAAACACCAAGGCATGGGTAACAAGAAGCATATTCACAGAGTGGACCGTGGAGGTGTTTGGGCCCACGATGAAAAAGCGGTGGATGCTTCTCTGGCGCATCCACCTGGCTTGGAAGAAGATTTGGAGGCAGAATTTAATTTCACCGATAAAATTTCTTCCTGCAAACACCACATCTATTTTGCAACCCATGGACCAACAGGTCATATCAAACTTTAAGAAATTGTATACAAAACACATGTTCCAAGGATGTTTTGATGCAACTTAGTTTACCAGTCTGACTCTGAGGGAATTCTGGGAGGATCATTATCATATCCTTCATGCTATTCAAGTCATTGCCATGGCATGAAGTGTTAGTTAGGACACTTAATGCTGCCCGGAAAAAGTTATGGCCAAGATTGCTAGATGAGATGCTGCGATTGTAGATAAGATAGTCTCTTTGGGCAAAGCATTACATTTGGAGGTAAATGAAGATGTAGAAGAATTAGTTGAACACTCAGAAGATCTTGAAGATTTGAAAAAGCAACTGAATCAGGAAAGAGCTCATCAGAGGAGGACAGCAATAAAAAAGGAAGAATGCCAACAGGTGACATTAAAAAAAAATGCTGCACTACTGGGAAGAGTTTCAGTCTTTGGCTACAAAGTGGCATCCCAACAAAGCTGAAATGAACAGACTTTGTACCTTGGTTAAAGACAAGTGTCTAAATCACTTTAAAAACATTCTGAAAAAAAAAAAGAGAAGTTCAATCAACTTTGGACAGATTTTTGATTTCTCCTTTAGCAAAGAGACAGAGGCCAGCTACTGAAGAAGAGGAAACTTACCTTGAATAAACTTTGAAAATTTGGAAGAAGAATAGTAAAAACGTTGTGTACATATTTTCAGTTTAATAAAGTGTAAAGATCGTCAGTTTTTCATTCTCCTTCATCTAATTGGGTAGCTGTTCATCTCAGCCTTTGAGTTTTTGCCCTTTTATAAAACTTATCTTTAAATAGCAGGCAGCATCCAGAACGAATGAAACGATTTTCTGTAGAAACCTACGGGAAATTACGTTTCGGCTAACGAATGTGATTCCAGAACGAATTATCTTTGTTAGCCAAGGTATCACTGTACCTGTCTACTAATAAAAAAAAAAAATATGCATACAATAGCAAACAAATTAATCTCAGCAAGCTGAATTTTGATAAAGGTTTGATCAGAATACACCTGGATTTCATGCTAGAGATCTGTTCACTGGAATTTGAAGGGAATGAAGTAACAAAAATAATAACAGAACTGTACAATGGTTTTAATTCACTATTTTGATTGAGTGCTGTCTGTTTTAACTGTCTCTATGATGTTTATTTATAGTGTAATAAAATGGATACATCTCAAAGAAAGTTCAAAAATCTGTACTTTTTCTCAGCATGCATCCATGACTCAAAGACAAATTGCCAAAGAGAGTGGTGTTGGTTTAGGTACTGTTAATGCAATTTTAAAGACAGAGGTACCTTTTTCTTCTGACAGAAAAGAAAAAGGAAAACTACACTTACTCACGGTTCCTTTACTAGTTAGGAAAAGCAAAATGAATCTAAGATTGTCTACTGTAGACTTAAATAGACTTGGCAGCTAGTGGTATTAATATTTCTGACATGACAGTCGATCAAAGATTGTTGGAAGCAGGGAGGACTGCCCATAGACCAAAAAAGTGTACAAAGATTGGACTATTAAGAAGTGGAAGAAGGTCATATTCTCAGATGAGAGCCATTTCTTTGTCTAAGGAGAATAAGTTTTCCTTGGCTTGTTTTACACATGATGGTCCAGGATTCATGCCACACTTCAAAAAAGTGAAGGAGTTCCTTAAAAATTGCTTCAGTGGCCAGGTAACTCTTCTCACATGAACTCAATAGAAAATCTGTGGACGATAGTGAAAAAGAGATTGGAAAATTAAATTGTGATATGAAGGATAAAGCCAGTGTAGCTCAGTGGAATTGGCGTTTGCCTCCCTTGCCTCCCTCTACCCTTGGTCGGTCAAAATTAGACTTAAGTTCAAGTCTAGTCGCCGACTGGAGAAACTTTTTCTAAGCATATTTTCGACTGGTTCCTGAGTTAGTAAATCTCTGGCACGAGCAAGTGGGTTTTTTCTCCTGGAAACACAGGTTTTTCTTCCCGTAAATTCAATAAAATCAACTGCAGTACCCATATTATTTCAGACAATAACATATTCTGTTAGGGTTAGGTACCAAGAGATGGCAGCACTTATTTGCCAGCCTCTTCATTGGTAGCTGCCTATAATTAGTGATAGACATGGGCCAGCTATCACTGATTGGCTACTAGTGGAGATTGAACTGCCCACTCAGTCTCCAAAAGCTAGATAGGGTATTGAAAATTTTATTTTAAGGTGAGACACCTTTTGGCAACTCGTATAGGTAAATATGATTTCTCCATTACTTCCTCCTTAGTATCACCACCTCTGGGTCTGGATCCCACTGACGAGACCTCAATAAAGGTCGAAACCGGTCTGGGTAGTGGCTCTTCCCTTAATGCATAGCATTATACGTGTCTGCAAGGAGATGTGCTTTGCATTATGGGAGATACTAAGACAAGTATGAGAGTTTGGTCCACCTTTACCACAAGTTGCCTCAGTCCTGAAGATTCATCATCAAATTCCTGCCATGTACTACCCTCAAGGGGTGTACAGGATATGATAGTACTACATAAAAAATTTACATTATTACTAACTTCCTATCTACAATTTTCCTCCAAATCAGTCTGTTACTTGTCAAGACTCCAACATTATCAGATCTTATATTTCTATCATCTAAGGCACTCTGTACACTATCAATCCACTTATCTCTGGGTTGTTTTCCTGCCAACCTGGCAGAGAACACTTGTTTTGCTAATCTTTCTTCGCCCATTCTATTTAAGTGACCATACCACCTTAGATTAGCTCTGCTAATGCATTCCTCGATGGTGACAATGTCAAGTTCTTTCCTAATATCCTCGGTTTTAATATGATATTGCCATTGATGCCATCTGTTCACACCTATAATCTTTCTCAGGACTCTCATGGTCTCTAGTCTTTGGTCAAGTGTTTTACTTCTGACCCAGCTCTCAGATCCATAAGTTGAAACTGGTTTGAACACTGTCTTGTATACAGCTAATTTACTGTTCCGACTAATTTTTCTCTTATTCCATATGAATTTATTCAGTTGACTTCCTGCCATACCAGCTTTGTTGATTCTGTTGTCTATTTCCATATTTAATTTACCATCTTCACTAAAAATCGTGCCTAAGTAGCTGAAATGTTTTACTTGTTCCACAGGTTCTCTGTTCACAACGCAATTGACATTTTCAACGATTCTGCCTATTTTCATTGTCTTTGTCTTTTTATTGCTGACCTTCATACCATATCTATTACAACAGTTATTCAATTTAGTCAGGGAATATTGCAAACTTGTAGCGGATTTATTTAGAAGTATAACATCGTCTGCATAAATCAAAGAGCTGACATTAACATCTCCAATTTTGATATCATGTTTAATGCCACTTTCCTTCATAATGTGATCCATATAGATAATGAACATCCTTGTCTCACACCAGATTTAACATTGAACCATCTTACTGTACTTGCTTCAATTCTAACTGCTGACTTGTAACTCAAATAAAGACTAAGTATTGCTTGATATAATGTCCCACGGACACCATATAACTGTAGCATATTGAATAGCTTCTCACTTGGTACCTTGTCATATGCCTTTTCCAGATCGACAAAACTTAAATATAGATCTTTGTTATATTCCCATGCTTTCTCAACTATTTGTTGTAAAGTGAAGATCTGATCCTGACAGCTCTATTTGGCCTGAATCCAGCTTGTTCAAGTTTTTCTTCCACAATTCTTCTCAACTGTTTCTCAAGTATACTTGCATTGATCTTGCCAGGAACACTCAGTAGGGAAATACCTCTGTAATTCTCATTCAGTTCTATTTCCCTTTTTATATATGGGTACTATGAGAGCTCTATGCCAATCATCGGGAATTCGTCCTTCTGAACTATGCAGTGCAGCCACCGTAAGACTTTTATACCACCATACCTCAGCATTTCTGGTCGAATATCATCTACTCCTGCTGCCTTTCCACATTTCAAGCCTTAGATGGCTTTTTTTCTACTTCAAGTATGGATATGTGTTCCTGACTGTATGCCTGTTGAGTGTTTTTATCACTGTGTGATCACTGCTTGTTGTTTCATTTAGCAATTTTTCGAAGTAATTACTCCATACTTCAAGGATATCCTTTTTTCCCATTTTCATGTCACCTTTATCAACCTCTAACTGCTTTTACAGCACTCTTTCCTCCATTTCTAACTTTCTTCAACAACCTCCAGAATATTTTGCTACCTTCTTGATATTTATTTTCTATGTTCTTGCCAAAGTCCTCCCATGAACTTTTGTTTAGCTATCTTACATTTGTCTCTGTATTCTCTAAGAGCACAAGCTGACACTTATTTGCCAGCAACTTTTGATATGCTTTTTTCTTTTTCTTCACTGCCCATGTCCACCATGGAGTTCTGATTTTTTTTATCTTTGCAGACAACCTCCCCAGATGCCTCTCTGGCTGAATCAGTCAGTGTTTTCTTCTAGGCTTGCCACTGAATCTCCAAGGTTTGGTTGCTGTTCTCAGACTCATTTTTTCTTGAATAATGTTTGTATAATTTAGTCTACAGTTCACATCTGAGAGCTGCTCAACTTTTATTCGCTTTAAAACTTTCTTATGTATTATTCTTTTCAATACGAAATTCAATTTTATCCTGCTCAAGACTAAATAGTGATCACTTCCAATTTCAAATCCTCTGTACACTCTGGTGTCCTGCACCAGGGAGAAAACATCACTAGCAACAATAACATAGTCAATGAGACTTTTCTTATTCCTAGCCTCTTCTCTCCATGTGAATTTGTGCACATTTTTATGTTGGAACATGTTAGTAACAACCAGTCCGTGTCCTGAGCAGAAATCCAACAGGTATTTGCCATTATTATTAGATTTGCTCTTTTCTCCAAATTTTCCCAAAATATTTTAGTATGTCTGACAATCATTTCCTACTCTGCTATTTAGATCCCCAACAAGGGCCAACTTTTCCTCTTTCATTGTGTCAGTGGCTTTCTCTAAAGCATCAAAAAATTCTTCCACTTCTACCTTTAGTAGAACCTTCTGTGGGACCATAGTCACAAATAAGCCTCATTGTCCAGTTCCCCATTCTCATATTTGACCACATTACTCTACTTGAGACTGCCTGCCATTCAAGAAGATTAGCCTCGTATTTAGTGTTGAATACTATGGCTACTCCTTCTTTTCCTTGATTGTTATTACCTGAATATAACATTTTGTATTTATTGCTCAGAAAGATCTCACCAGTTTTTGTCTTTTTTGTTTCAGTCAATCTGGTATTTATCTAATTCCTCAGCTAGCTCCATTTCTTTGCCATTCAGGCTTCTTATGTTGATAGTACCGATCTTTAACTCTGATGTTGAGTTGGGATGTGTTTTCAGAAAATACTTCAGAAGCAAACTTTGTTTGCTTACACTTCGATAAAGGGTTAAACTAAATTTATTATTCTGGATAGGGTATAAAGGTGTTAGCTTATTTATTTTTTTTTTACAAAGGATCACTTAATACAATTCATTATAAAAGTATATGGTTTCAAGATGCAGAAATAAAAAAAAAGTGTTTTATGTTGGCAGAGTCCATGCCTAAGAGAATTAATTAACTTATTTAGGAACAGAGGAGATCATAAATGTGTTGGAATTATTAAAGTTGGAATTTAATTTTTGTACTTAAGTTTTCTTTAAAATGTAAATGTTTGGATTAATTTGTTTTCTACTGTATAACAGTTTTACATTCTGAGGAAATTAATCCTGAAAATTATTAAAGAAAGATATTATTCTATAATGCCAAAATGAAACTTTATGGCTGTTTCTTTAATAATTACTATTATGCACTGACCCAGAGTTCATTCATGAAAAATACAATACCCAGAATTGGATTTCTTTGGTAGTATTAATGAGGGTTTTATGATCTCTGAAGATAAAGGTTCTCAAAGCTTTTTCAAAAGCACTAATAAAAGGTAACTACACGTACGTGGACAGTGCTAGCTAAGGCAACTCCAATGCCAAGGACTGTATTCTCATAAGCTCTCTGGTCAAATTTTTGAAACTTTCTACATATTTAAGTTTCTACAATATCCTCTATTTCTATTTAATTGTCCCCCCTCCTCTCCTGGCACGCACTCATGCATAAGTCCATTTTTGTGCAAAACAAGTAAATCTTCTCGTTTCAAGATTTACTTAAAACAATGCCAAACTTACCTACTTATGTTTCATTTTATTCTTGCACTTGGTAACCATGAGTGTCCACCTTGAACTCTGATACCCAAATAAAGAAAAAATGTTTAACATATCAGTTTTTAAGAATCCATACAGTAGTTGTACTGAAAAATGCTTTACTGCCCTGTTCCCCCCCCCCCTTCAACTTTGAAAAAAATAAATAAAAATAAAAGTTTTAATCATGATTAATATAAACTTAAGTACCTGACAGCTCTAGCTCTTTTGAGATTTCTAGTCTCTCTTTTTCACTGTCATGTGGAGCCAGGTCTGACTGAATTCCTGAAGTTTTCTTGGAAGAATTCTGAATGTCATCATTAGTTTTAGTTAGCCAAATATTTGAGTCAGCCATGCTGCTACTCTGAATGGTGTAATTAGGTTCTGAAGTAGATGGTATTTCAAAAAATTGTCTCCTGAGTTCTGCAGATGTTCGTCCAACAGCAGTTTGCATTTTTTGACCACTAAATGTCAAAACAGCTGATGTGCACAAACTACTCTGTTCTATTAAATTAATGCCCTGTTGACTAGTTTCACCTGTAGGACTAGTAGAGGATGCAGATGATACTCCAGATGATTCAGATAGTGATGAAATTACAGCTTTCTTTTCCTCAGTACTATGGACAGAACTTTCATTCATGAGATTGACATGCAAAGCATTTTTTCTTGGAGGGGGTACTGGAGGTATAACTTCTCTTCGAATTAAATCACTACCATGAACTGAAGAATCATCATCTGTTGTTCTAGTCTGACAGCTACTTTGACTAGCTTCTGATATAGCAGGTGAAGAAGAAAGAGATGCTTGAGATTCCTGCATTTTTGTTACTGATTGCTGAATGTACTTTTCCATATGTTTTACACTTTGCATATTAAATAAAGAATGTGATAATAAAGGAGACTTTTGAGAATCATCTGGTAAACTGATTTCAAGATTTTCGTCATCAGATATGATGCTAGAGGACCCCATTAGATCATCTACAAAAGGAGATAAAAGAATAATTTAATAAAATGCTCAAAAATAAAGATGAATACAGTATATACATACTATAAATATTCATTAAGTCAGATTTCTATATAGAAACTTTAGCAAGCTGTCTGAAAATATATTTTGATGAATCTGTATCTGTGCTTAGTGCAAAAAACTCATAAGTTAGTTACTGGATAATATAGGATATTTTTTTAAAATAAAGCAACAGGAGTTTGAGTTCATGCAAAAAATAGTAGTGCCTAAAAGAAGAGAGGCAGATGAGTGAAATGCACTGTTCAGTTTTTATTTAAGCATGGTGTGGAGAGGGAAGGGGGGGGTTGAGGCAAAAAGAAGAGGAAATTTCACAGGTCATATATATATAAAGGTGTAATTTCTGCAAAATTCTTCAGGAAGGAAAGATACACAGTAGTGGATAAACGAAGAGGAATAATAATTATAGGAAGAAGAATGACCAAGTTCACAGTTTGGCTGTGGTGACTAGTTGCTGTTTGTGTGTAGATGTTAAAAAGAGAGAAAAGGGATAGGGAGGAGATCATTAACTTGTTTGACTTTTCTCTCTCTCTTGGAACTGGTGTTTACAACAGCACCTTATGAAATGTGAGGTTAGCACCTCATATTAAGGTGGCTTGGGATTTACAAAAGTAGTTCAGAGAATATGAATAACTACAATAAAGAGCCAAGAGGCTATTTTTTTTTCTTTCTGGCGACAATAAATCCTTCATTATTTCAAAACTGAATAAGAAACTCGAAGATCGAAATCTAAGAGTTTAATGACGAAGAACTTCCGCCAGGTCCAAGCGTAAGTCAACATCTGGTAGTACAACACTAGGGGGGGGGGGGGGGCAACTCGGAGCAAAGGTGGAGCAAGTTTTGATCACTGTCCTTAATATTTTCTCATAATGTAAAACGCAGCTCCTAGAAGATGTATTACTGTTTTACATTATGAGGGAGGGTCACTACCCAGACTGGTTTCGACATTTGAGGTCTCATCGGTGTGTAGGTAGACCTGGATTATTAAGGACAGTGATCGAAACTTGCTCCACCTTTGCTCCGAGTTGCCCTAGTGTTGTACTACCAGGTGTTGACTTACGCTTGGACTTGCTGGAAGTTGTTTGGCATGAAACACTTAGATTTTGAGTTTCTTATTCGGCTTTGAAATAATGAAAGATTTATTATCCCCTTAACTTAATTTACATCTCCGAAAAAAGAAAAAAAATCCTCTTGGCTCTTTATTTTAGTAATAATATATGGGTACACCTTTCTGGCAATTCGTATAGTAAAGTATGTAAGTTCGTTTCACTTAAACCTTGGTATTTTCCAGGTCTACCTACTCACTGATGAGACTTCAATAAAGGTCGAAACCGGTCGGGGTAGTGACCTTCCCTCATAATGTAAAACAGTAATACATCTCCTAGGAGCTGCATTTTACATTATGAGAAAATATTAAGGACAGTGATCGAAATTTGCTCACCTTTGCTCTGAGTTACCCTAGTGTTGTACTACCAGGTGTTGACTTACGCTTGGACTCTCCAGAAGTTCTTCGGCATGAAACTCTTAGATTTTGATCTTCGAGTTTCTTATTAGGCTTTGAAATAATGAAGAATTTATTATCTCCTTAGCTTAATATGAATAACTGCTTACCCTCTACATCAGAGCTAAAAAAGTTTTGTGAAGAAGCAAAATCTGTCCTCACAGAATTATCAAAGAATAATTCTTGCTGTGTAATCTTGTCAGCATTCTGTGATTGAGGTAACCAAAAGGATTGAGGTAACCAAACTACCCTTTTTTTCACTGGAGGCTAGTAGGAAGATCAGTCTTTAAGGACTCAGTTTGTTTATGAAATGAGGCACATGTGGTGGTGCTATAGATATATAAATGGAAGATTTCAATGAAAACTCCTATTCTTATTGCAATACCACATGTCACAAAAAACAACACTTGGGTATCCTGCATTAACGTACAGTTGGATGAGATAAATTATCACTAAATATACTACAAAAGAGCAGCCAAACTGAAAACTCGATTAAAAAAAAATGTCTTATGTAAAGTAAACCTTGTATTTTTTTTTGTTTGTTTGTTTAAATATGATATTATGGGTATGGCAGTGAAGACCACGTTGTTGGGCGATTTGAATTTGTGGGATTTTGTGCAGTGTGTTTGAGATGTGTTCATCACAAAAATTAAAGGATGTGTGGAAGGAAATTGAAACTAGAGAGAGAGAGTTTATTAAATGTTCCCAAAGTGAGTGCCTATTAGGTGATAAGAATGGAGCAAATGCTAGTAAAGTCGACAGATTGATGGTAGGATGGAAAACATCAGAATTAATGTCAAACATGCTGTGGTGGAAATATAGGAGAACAAAATGGACATAAAGAAATAGCATGCTTGAATGTTATCCTTCACAGAACAAAGTGTGAAACTGAAAAATTGCAGAAGCAGCAAGAGATTAGCAGGGCTGAGAAGAAGAAGCAGGTGGTCTGAAGTAGTAATAAACACAAGTTAAGGAGAAACTTATGTATGGAGACTCAATGATCAGGAGAGTGCTTAATGAAGGTGTAACAAAATCTTGTTTCCCTGGTGCAAAAATTCATATAGTAGTCACGCCATTGGGATGCAAAAAGGTGAAATAATTGTCTTGGTTGGTACAAATGATTTGAAAGACAAAATAGTCTATGAGGGAGGATGTAAAGGAGTTGTTATAAGAAGCAAAAACTGAAGAGCAAGAAGGTGGAAATTGTAAATCTCCTGCCACACTATGACTGAGACAAACTGAGGAGGAAGATGTTGGTAGCAAATGAATTAATAAGTAGGTTGTGTAGAAGCAATGATGTAAGATCTGTGGTCTAGATGCAGTCCATCAGCATTATATGAAAGAAAGATTTGTATAATGCTGATGGACTGCATCTAAATAAGGTTTGGAATTAGGTTTCAAGACAGCTTTGTTCACTGAGCATGCTGAGGTGCAAATTCATGAAAACTTAAGCAATTAGGGTGGATGCAGGTGAGTTTGTGTGAAGGCACTCATGAAACAAGTGAGTGTGAGAATGACCAAGTGCAGAATCTATCTCTCAAGCAAAAATATTGAATAGGGTAATCAATTCAGGAAGTAAAGGTGAATTATTTCTGTCATAAGATCAAAACAGGTATCTGGATCTGAAGAATGAAAATAGCAGTCTGACAATGGAAAGAAGGGGTAAAAGTCATGCAAATCCTCCCTCTTTGCACTGTTTTCGTGCACATGAATGGCTGAATGAATGAAGTTTCACCAGAGATGAAACTTTGATGAGATTATGGTCTGAATTGCCAACAGGAGCATTCATCTGAACAAAGTACCTGGAAGGAGAACTAGTTAAGAATTAAGAAAAGATCAAGTATTGGATGAGTGAAGAGGACTGCTGGGAATTCTGGTGAGAAGATGAATGATCTGTTTTAAGTCATTGTATCAAAAATGTTTGCCTCTCTTCCAGCTTGGTCAGTGAAATTTGAAAAAGGGAGTCAATTAGAAATGTGGAATTGAAATCAGCAAGAAGGATGACTTAACTGTTTGGAAATTTTAAGTCAAAATGGTGAGATTCTACATTAGGCATCCTTTGGCAGGGAATATCAGAATACACAAAAGCATAAGTACTTCCCTTATGGCAGAAGGAGTCATACAAGGTATAATTTGGGCAATCAACATAAGCTGTGGTTAATTTAGTAGAAATCCAAGGTTCAGTCAAAAACAGAACATCGGGTTTGGATGACTGCAGATGATGCACATCACTGAAGTTGTTGTCACAGATGTTGGTAAAGTGAATATGAAAGTTTTTTTTTTTTTGAGAGAGAGATTTATTTTTTAATTTAACTGCAAATACACTACCTATTTAGACTTAGTTTCATGTTTAATGCTGCAAAAAAGAAAAGGAAAACATGCAGTGGGAGAACATATTCTTGAAGATGTCACTCATACAAAGAGAATACAGTCTCCAAACCACAACATGGCCTTGACAGTGCCCCTGCATACCATTACATAGATTGCAGTGTAGTTGGCAGAGATTATGTGCCAGTTGATCAGGAATCCTCCGAAAAGATGCATTACCATCTGGTTTGGTCCTGTACACTAACTGATGGGCAGCCTGCAAAACTGCTTTACTGCTGTATCCCCGAAGATGGGGAAAGCAGTGGATCCCTGCAGTACATTTGGCATGTCAAAGGTTGGGGGGGGGGGAAGAGAAACTGGAACCCTTGTTCTGGGAACTGAACTGGCACTAACCACTTCAGGCTCTCAATAAGCAGGGTGGTGTTATTTCACTGGGCAATGAACCTTATCTACCACCTGGGACTAGTTGGCATTTACTCCAATTAGGAAGGTATCTCTTTACAGCAGGAATGCTCACCATTACCAGAGCCCCTTTAGTAGAAACAGGCCACACCACAAGAAGTCAGACTTGACTGGAAGGGAGGGAGGGGAGAGAAGCTGCATAATAAGATATAAAAAAATGAAAGAGGAAAAGATAAAAAGATGGTTAAATTTGCACTTAAGTTGGAGGATATTAATGGGAACAAGAAAATGTTTTGATGGAAATCTTATGATTACTAAAAGAGAGAGAGATTAGGAAGAAGTGGCAATGTTACTTTAGAGATCTTTTAAAGATGAAAGTCATAATAAGCTGGAAGGAATGTAGAGATGAAAGCGATAATAGGGAAATACATCTGGCAGAGTCTAAAGAAGTATTAAGGAAGATGAAGAATTGAAAATCAACAGAGCCAGATGATTCACCTGCTAAATTAATCAGAGCCTCTGGTAGTTCAAGAATGAAATGGTTCTGTGACATTTTTGGACTGACTTAAAGAAAAAAAGGTGATGACTGGACCAAGGATATCTTAAGTATATATAAAGGAGGCAGTGCAGGGACTATAGAGGAATAAATCGTATTATTGTACAAAGATTTATGAAGGATAGTGGCAACAACAAGAATAAAGGTGAAATAGATTAAGATTTAAAAGATAGCAGTTTAGAAAAAGGAAATTAACAGGTGATTTGAAGTTTTTTTTTTTCCCTCTAAGGGATAGAGAAATACATGGGAATATGGAAAAAATCTGTTTATGGCTTTTCTGAATTTGGATGTCTGATTGAATTCAACAGGGAAAGAAATGTGGCAAAGTTTGGAAAAGGTATGGTATAGGAAAAGGAGAAATGGTTATGTTCAAGAATATGTACGTTAGCACTATATGGAGACTACATTTAGCAATTTAGAATAGTACAAAAGATATTGAAGAAACTGGAATAGTGTAACATGAAGCTATAGGTTACATGTTAATAGAGTGAAAGCATGGTTTTAAATCAGAAAATGTACAATCTAACAGTGTTAGACTTAATGGGCCAGTCTTGAAGAACAGTTAAAACTTCAAATATTTGGAATAAATAGTTCCTTGATATAAACTTTCATTGGCCCATTCACTGGGCCAATGCTTTTTATAACCGAATAAATAGTCTACTTTAGGACAGTGGCATCCCACTGAAATGTAAGCTTTTGATTAAAAGAAATTACTTCTTTTTTTTTATTTTGCCTTATGTAGCAGAGAAATGGAGACTAACAAAAAAAGAAGTCTAAGTAGTGGAAATAAAATTTTGAAGACAATGCAGACAAAAAAAAAAAAAAAACGAGGAAAGACAGAATAAGAAATAGTTCCTTCAACTTTAATCCAGGATGGCTCTTTTTCTGACTAATAGGAAAGATGATATAAAAGATTTTTCACAACATCACAAACAGAAATGAAGTGTGTGGTGAGTATTGAGAATGGGATGTAATGCTGAGAAGGGTGAAACAGTCTTGTGATTATAAATTAATGATGCCAAGAAATTATATTCTTGGTTTAATCCTTTATCCAAGTGTAAGCAAACAAAGCTTGTGCCTGAAGTATTTGAGGACTGGGCAACTTATATATAGAAGCTAATGACTTCATATCACTTTCCTTAGTATCCCATAATGCAAAGCATAACGTCACATATCCTTATGGACATGTATAATGCTATGCATTATGGGAATGGTCATTACCCAGACCAGTTTCAACCTTTGAGGTCTCATCAGTGGGAGCCAGATGCAGCGGTGATACCAAGGCTGAAGTAATGAAGTCATATTTTCATATACACTTAATTATTAAATTACTCTATATTAGATATAGTTGTTGGAAGTTTTTCCACTTGGTTTTACTATAAATTATATTCTTGGTTTAATCTTTTCAGGACTGGGGCACGTTATCCAGTCCAGAAAATACCTCAGGTGCAAACTTTCAAGAATATAATTTCTTGGCATCTTTAATTTATAGTAAAACCAAGTGGAAAAACTTCCAACAGTCTTGTGATCATGGATACGAATAGCAAAGTAATAGTAGTGACATTGTTTTATATCAAGAAACTATGCACTAAAGAAAACATTTGTATTTTTTTCAATCATATACAGTAGTACCTGATGATTGTGTGACATCAGAGTTATGATGAGGTGTTAGCTCTTGAATCTTATCCATTCCCAAAAGTCCAGGTAAGGAATAGTCATCTATATCTAAAAGTTCTTCATTATTATTTGATTGTATATTGTCCTCCATATCATTTATGTGACTAACCACTGCTGTTGTGTCACTAAAAACTGATGTTTCATCTAAAAAAAAAAAAAAATTCTAACATTATTAAACAGCAAATGCAATTAAATGTGATGGCTCTTATGCAGCATTGCAGTGGAAAAACACTTAAATCCCACTTGCTAAAGGAATTTTAATCCGTTTTTTTTCAGACAGGTGCAGTTATATAGCCTTAAAGAGAGATAGAGCATAACTGGTCACTCATAGTTTTCTTCTTGCAAAATGACATTCTGAAACAAATCCCAAAATGAAACTACTGGCTGAATGGCATCTCCAACAAGTAAGTCATGGGTTTGAATTCCACTGTGGGCATGGAAGTGGATGTTTGTGAAAATTTTTAGGTGGAAGATGAACTCATCACTTGGTGCGAGACCGCTGCCATCACCACTGTACTAATAAGCAGGGTGGTGAGGTCTGAAGTGGCAAAACTTTCATACTTGGTTCTTTGGAATATTTAACCCTTAATCTGTCACTGATGCTAAAAAAATTTTTTTTGATAGGTTTATAACCATTTCATGGGCAGGATTCACATTAAAAGACAAAGAAAAAAATGCTTTTTGTGAATACATTCAAGAACTGCTGGTATGATCACATTATTGTGTTCAATACTAACAAATTCCTCCAATACCCTGAATAGATATTATGAAGATCCCAACGAGTGGATATCTCAATTCTTGTGTAATTGCTCTTGAAATATCAATCAGTAACACAAAGGCCTACTAAGTAAACTATCATCTTATGGGTACCCACTACCAGTTTCTTCTTCAGATGACTTCCTCTTTCAGATTTCCAAACCAATGCCGAAATATCCCATGGTTCTGTACTGTTTTGTTCACCTTTCTTCCTATGTATACATAACCTTCCCTACTGACTAATCTTATGCATACTTTTGCTCTTGATAATACAATCCATTTCTCTGCTTCATTGGATAAATAATGGAGAGCTTCCTAAGCTTGAAGATCTTCCACAACCAATCCTTTAGATAATGATCTAAAGTGCAGTGATAGCCTTCTCTCGTCTTGCAAAGGTAGCGAGTAAATGAAACGAATTCTCCCAGAAATCTGAGTGTTCCTATCTGGTGTGTCACCAATTTTGATAAACTTATTTATCATTAGACAAACAGAAGATAGATAGTATGATTTTAATCAGGATTTTGGTGTGGTTGAGGAGTACTTTAGTTTCCAGGTGGACGGGATTCTGTATGTCCTATGAAAATTTACTGCCCAATGATCAGTTTTGAAAGTGCTGTTTTGGAAGTCAAAAATATTAATTTGTTTGATCTTTGTAACATGTTTGCACTGTGTAACATAGTCATATTTCAATAGCTGGATTTATATTACACTGCTTGACAAAACACTAATAAAAATTCAATACATAGAATTTAATACTTATGTACGTAAATATTAAAGAGGCTAATGAGATGATACTTTGTCTGACCCAGTGTAATAAAAAAAAAAAAAAAAAAAAACCTAGGCATGATATTAAATCAGCTGTGGGTAGCATAAGAGATCTACATACTGATGAATTAGGCTATGAGCTTTCACTTTGCTTAATTGGCATAGTCACACTATCTATTGTTCCTCCGGGCAAACACTCCTCAGGCATTCCATTTTACACACTATAGATCATCAAGTCTCCATACAGCATGCAACTTATCACTGTTTCTTGCTCACCTGCATTCCTCACACTCTCTCTCTTCTAACACATGTTCCCCTACTTGCATGTTGTCCTGTCATCTCTCTCTCTCTCTCCATTCCTGGTTCCAGCACACTCTTCCATTTTTCTCACTCCCGCTCTTTTATTGTTTCTCCTATCATTCCTGTCTCTCACTCCTACTCTGATTCACTTTGCAATCATTGTTTCCAGTTACCTAATCTGTTTTTTCAAAGAAAGACTTTGAAAAAGCTCCTCTAGTCAACAACTATTACTAAACTCAGAGTGCTCTTTCTTTGAGTAGCTTAGCACTATGAATGCCATACAAAAAATAAATATCCCTAATATTTGAACTTACACTGGACATACAAACTCCTAACTTGAAAAACTAGATGAATTTTTAAATAAACTTTTAAACATACAAATTTCCCCATGTCTCTGCAGAAGAATCAATAGATCCTTGAAGACCTGTTTTCTCTTGCCATCACATCTTACATCATTGCATCAAATCTTCATTTCTTTACTTAGAAAGAAAAATTTTACGATCACATATGTGGTCTGGCAATGGGCTCACCTTTATCACCTCCTATCGCCAACATATATATGGAAAATTTTTGAGGAAGTAGCTATAGCACAGGCAATCTTAAAACCACATATTTAGTGGAGATGTGTCAAGGATATCTTTATTATTTGGAAACATACCCACAAAGACTTTGAAGATTTTTGTGCATTTCCAGAATAATTGCCATTTGAAGTAGAAAAGAAAGGAATATTACCATTCCTAGACAATTTTATCATCATTATTATTATGATTGGAAGTCTACAGAAAAGAAACCCACACAGGTAAGTACTTAGAGGTGAGCTCGTTCTATCACCAAAATTAGGTATTATCACATTAGTAATAGTTTCATCTCAATCTCCATTTGTTGCAGTTTGTGTAACAGAGTTCCATGTGGTGTCTTGTCAAACACTTTTGCAAAATACTCAAGTATCATCATATAGCCATATATAATGAAATACTAATATAGTGGAACACTTGAAATAACCCAGGTATAGAAATTTCCCATAAGCAATGTCATTATTTGCAGATGATTAGGTAATAATATCAGATAAGGAATTTAATCCACAAAGAACAATTCATAAATTAAACATAGTAGAACAGTTTGGAATGAAAATATCTCTTGATAAAACTAAAACAGTAGCATTTTCTGGACACACTCCACTTAAAAATAAAACAGGTAAATACTTATAATTATCTTGGGGTGTGAAATATCATATTATGAAGGAGAAAAGAACATCAAATTGAAAACTTCAAAATCTCTGAAGATTATAGGTCCAATAACTATTACTCTGAATTATAATCTTAAAAATATATAATTCTTTAGTCATTATTATATTATATGGCAGAAAATTTGGGCAAGAAATAAATAACAAGATAAGATTTATGAGAAGAACTGCAATACACACCATAAAAGGAGAAAAAAATAAAATTGGATAGAACATGTAAACAGAATGGGTAACACTCGATATACTAAACAATTAATAAAACATAACCTAAATGAGAAGAGAAGGCCTGGAATACCTCAAGAGGTTATTAGATTAAAAATGAGACCAGAGTAGATCATAAGGTATCTGTATTGTGGTATGATGATGATGCTGAAGTGGTAAAAGGGTATTACCATATTATTAAAATACTCTGGATCAGACACAGCAGCAGAAAGATTTTCTGCTTGGCTAAAAATATAACTAGACAAGAGCTAATATTTTTTGTTTTAATCCTTTACCTAAACATAATACCTCGATACTGAGCCAAATGGCATGAAGTCAACAGCCTTTACATACTAGTAGCATAGATGGGAAGATACTTCATTACAACTTTGTTTTCTTAAGCTTTGGTAAAAGAAGATTAAAATAAGAATATAATTTGTCCATATTGTTTTGTAACCAAGCACAAAAACCACCTGCAGTATATGCTTGGAAAGAAGTCAGCAGACACCATGGTGCCCACTTTATTAAGATATAGGACTTCCTTTAACTGTGATGACTGCAGCAATCCTATGGGGCATACTTTCCACAAGTGTATGATGATGATCAATGGGAATTTTGGACCATTCTTCCTGTAGGCATGTAAATGAGGTCCTGGACTGTTGTAGGGTAGATGTACCTTGACCTCACCCAGTGCTCCAGTTCATCCTGCAGATGTTCAATAGCATTAAGATCAGGTCGCTGTGGTGGCCAGTCAAGTGTGCTGATATTCATGTCCAGAAACTACGCAGTTGCAACATCCTTATGACACAATTCATTGTCTTGCCGAAAGAGAAAATGGTCAGTTCCACAGAAATGCCACAAAGTAAGAAGCATTGTCTACAGCAGTGGTGGCGAACCTATGGCACGCCCAAGAATTTTGCTGGCGCGTCAACGATTTACATGTGATATCCTTTTATACGCTTATAAATTATTCCACTTTTTTTTAATTGTTACAATACATACAAGTTAAATTTTGTTTTACAGGAGAGAGCAGTTATGAAGACATGAATTTGATTGGTGTGGTATTAACAAAAGATCACATGACCCAAAGACAAATGGAACCGACAATTTTTGAGTTGAAATGCTAATTCTCTTCTCTTCGGTTGAAGAGAATTAGCATTTCTCTTCGGTTGAAGAGAAATGCTAATTCTCTTCAACCGAATTCCATAACATCTGCAAGTGTCATAACATTCACTATATATTTCTTAGTTTTAAGACATTCACAATGGGGTGTCGTTTATCGTTCTGACAGTACTTCTCATTACCGGAGCTCAACTCTCACAAAGTTTCAACCCTTGGTTAATTTTTATTGCTGCTTGTTTGCGTTTGAGCTGGAAGGGGAACTCACACATGCATTATATGGCATTTTCAATTCGTGGTAGAATTTTATTTGAAGTTAGCCTTTGTGATCTGTCATAATGACATCGAGAATTTCAAATGCAATCAAACAAACACTTATTTCATGTAACTGAAAAATTGGACAATAGTTTTAGCTAGATACTGTGTTTCCAGTGCAACATATGGTTTTGCTTGCCTATACAGTTTAGTTTCTGTGAGAGGGGTACATGTGATTCATTAGTTAGCGTCATTTTTACTCGAGCTGTCTCTAATTGCACTGTTGGTTGAGAAATATATTACACAGCCTGCAAAAGCCTCTGTACCTTATTCAGGGATACAATAAAACTTTTTTTTTTTCTTGCATCTACAGTATATAATGACTGTTGGGGAGGGCGTGTTGTTTTTTGGGTGGGAGGTGTGTGTGTATATATATATATATATATATGCAAAACCTTTAATGTCTTTTTTTTCGTAAAGTGAAATCAGGGATGCCAGTTATACGCGAGGGCAAGTTATATTCGGCGGTAAGCGTTCGCCGACAAGTCTACATCCTTCTGCTGCTTCTCCTGCTCCGCTGACTTCTATGGCAAGTTACAATGCATAAATATTTTTCTCACTACTGTTTTTTTTTTTTTTCAAACCAACATCATTATAATCAATTTTATACTGAATAATATTATAAAATTTTGGTGATCAGAATGGGATATGTCAATGAAACTTACCACAAATTAATTTAATGATGTTGGCCAGAGGAAACTACAATATTGTAGCATTAGTCCTGTGATTGATAACTAATTTAAATGCGTACTTTTATATTTACCAACATGCTACAGCCTATACCGTATACATTAAGTGTATTAATAATCTTTATGATTATGCCATAATTAATTATTAATACTTATTTACTAAAATAAATAGCCAAAAGGCTTCACATCGGCGATACAAAATTATATAAATTAAGTGGATATTAAATCCAACATTATTTCAAAGCCAACTACACAAACTATAGACATTTCGTGCGAAATTTGATCAGAGATCTTACGGGAATACACTCGCTGCCTACCACGAGTTGGGCTGCTAGAGCAACTGGTAGTATGGCGGCAAGTGTATTCCCGTAAGTTCGCTGGTAAGATTTTCCACGAAAATTCTATAGTTACTGTAGTCAGCTTTGAAATAATGCATAATGATCGCACGTGTGTTCATTATGCATTATTTCAAAGTTCAGGCAATTTGCAGAAACATCAAAATTTATTTTGCATCCAGACACAACATCAACAGATAAACTCAATTTGGAGATTTTCGAGTGGCTGAATTTGGAAGATATAGAAATGCAACTAATCGATTTTCAATCTAATGGAAACAAATGTTTGTCAATTTGAGAAATGACTTGGAAATAATGGAAAATGATCGATTATTGGGAGCAATTAAAAAGAATGCAGAAGAGGAAATATTGAGAACTTGGAATGCAATTCCTGAAACCTTTTTTGTTGTTTAAAAAACTAGCGATGGCTACATTATCAATTTTCTCCTCTACATATGCTTGTGAGTCATTATTTTTCGAAATGAATTTTATAAAAGACAGTTTAAGAAATAGAATGACTGACGAATCTAGTTCCTCGTGTGTATTACTAAAAGTGACAAAATATGAAACTGATACAAAGCATTTGACGTCTAATGTACAACAGCAAAAATCTCATTAATAAATTGATAAAATTTATTGATTTGTATATGACAGTGTATGTCAAATTATGAGTTCATTTTTATAAAATTCTATGTTAATTTTTAAATTAGTCTCGATAAAATTCTGCAATTAATTTTGTATTAATGTTAATTAATTAGTTACTGATGTGCCTGGCATGTCACCAACTCGATTTGTAAACTTTTGGCATGTAGACATAAAAAGGTTCGCCACCAGGTATCTGAATGCACTGGTCTAGTGCATTCAGGTACCTCTCGGAGTTCAATGTTCGTGGCACCACAAACAAGTTTGAAGCCATAACAAGACCATACCATCACACCACCACCTCTGAATTTCATAGTTGTGCTTACACACTCTGGTTACAGATGTTCACCAAAGATGCTTAGTAGCATCTTTGGTGAACATGGAATGATTCGTTACTCCATAACACAAACTTCCATGTCCCACTAAAGACGACAGTGCATGTTGGTTTGGGTAATGTGGAGCTTGCATATTGCAGTCCTACCATGGAAACCCATGCAGCAAGTCTTGGTTCTGAATTTTTTTTTTGCAGATTACCCAGAACATTGGGCATTCAATATGTAGGTCAACAAATACCAGTTTTTACAAATTATCCTTTGTAGTACCCCTACAGTCATGTTCAGTGAGTGTGGTTGGTCATCCACTGTGGATAGCACTTGCAGTTGACTCCCTGCATACTTCCATCTCTGTATGGTATCGCTGATTGTTGACCTGGGATGGCCCAATTTGTCAACAGCCAAAGATAGGCCTTCAACACAGTATCCTATCACAGTACAGCGCCTCTTTCAAACTAAATGGGTTCCCTTCTTGCAGCAATTTCACCTGGACACAATTGCCCTGATTTGGGAGCATCGTATTCCTCTAAATCAGATTGTGTAATTAGTTTAATTTCTTGGCAGTCTTTTTAATTCAAGATTAGTCGTAACTGGGTTTAGTTGTTGCAATATTACTACTTCTTTCATGGTTTTGCCTGTGCCACAGTTCTCATTGTCATCTCTCTCAATACTATTTCATTCTTCTCTTCCCAACTTTTTTTATGGTGAAACACTTCATTTCCACCTTTTTTTCACATCATCTGTGAAACATACATTTGTCTACATTCATTTTTACTTGATTCCCTTAAAAGAATATTTTTTTAAGAACTACGACTTCATATTTTGTGCTTGTGCCATTCTCCTCTCTCCCCCCCCCCCTTTTTGAGGTCATGTATATTTAGTAAATGGTATACAGCTGCAACAGTGAATGACTTTACTGCAATTTGAACACTGGCTGGCATTCTATATGCACCTTACAGCATTCTAAGATTTCAGAAGAATAAAAATATTTAAAAAAAAAGCAAAAAAAAGCTACACAGACATATTTTTGTCTGTGTAGCTGTGCATAAAAACAGACTGTATACATCTGTCTGTGGCCATTTACTGCCGCATGTAGTTTGTCTTATTTCTATTTTTCTATGCAACTTGCAAAGAAAATGTTAGCATTTAAATTAAGTCTTCTTCCAACTAAAAAACATGTCCTTGGTTCATTTCTATCCTGAACTTAAATGGCTCTCTTTGCTGCAAAGATAAATCCAAAATGAGATTAATAATCAGGTTGTAGTACCTCAGCACAAACTCCCAAATATACATATACATACATGGATATTAATATATAATTAAGTGCTTATCAACTTGTGTTTTAGTTTGAATGCTGTATGTAGTTTTGGAGACTCACAATCTATGAATTAATTAATGAATATGAACTAATGAAAGAAAAACTGGATATTTAATCTAAAGAAATATTACCTTGGTAAGTCTGATGGAGTGCTTTGTTTTGCATTTTTTCAACCTTAATGGAATTGTCATCTTCTGAAGTATCAGATGGTAGTGGTGGTGGAGGCCCAAATATTTCATAAACATATGTGATAAGTAATTCAATCACCCGAGTCTGGTGAACTGTATCAACAAGAGAACTGAGTGATGCACTACCTTCACTGGAAAGAGAGAGACATGTTTAAGATACATCTAGAGTTAGTGGTGGTAAATAGTAGATACTGCATGTTCAGAAATTACTTTTGCAACCTATAACTGAAATACAGAGTGAGTTCATGGTATTTGCCCGCACATGTTCAAAAAAAAAAAAAAAGTGAACAAGCATTTCTATTAAAACCGTGTTTTTTCTTAGATATTACTGGTAATGCCTCTAATACCAGATCTATAAGTCAGTGATCACTGAATTTTTGAGGACAATTCCACCCACAAAAAGTTAAACTTATAAACATTATCATATGTGAGTGGGCCAAGAGCTAGAAGAAATGAATATTCTTGTTATAAAAAATGCAATCATTTTCATGTCCCATGATTCCAATAAACAAAGTTAGTGGTGGGCTCATTCTTGGATCCCTTAGCTGGTGCCTGGATGGGACTGGCCCCTTATCCAGTACACTGCTGTGGGTGCTGCTGAACAATGGATGCTACGTATAATTGTTTGCCATGATATATGGTCAAGGACTTTCTGTTTTGCTTCTGTGAGACAGAGCTGCTGATTCTTTAGGTTCAATTTGCTTGGCCTGGGTTTTCGTAGGAACAGCTGGTTGTGTCTTCAAGTGTGCAGTCCATTGCTTCCATAATAGTTGAAGAGGTAGGTGCTGTTCATCCATTTTGTACACATGCCCAAACCAGCAAAGTCTATGTTTTTGAAGTTCTTCTTCAGCTGGTTGTCACACCAAGTCCTGATGGTAGGGTTTTCGATATGGTGGAATAGTGATATTTGTAGTATGCGACGGAGGTATCGAAAGAGGTGCATCTTTGTTTTGAGCGAGATGTTATGTTTCTTCCATAGGCACCAATTCAGTGATCAAAGGCAGTGGCAGCCAGGCCAATTCTGTTATGTACTTCTGCTGTTCATACAGTTTTCCTTGCTTGTACGAGTTAACCGAGACATTTTAACTGGTTCACTGAATTGGTGCAAAATGAATTGATTTGTAGTCCATATGGTTGGGCAGCATTTACAAAGATGCCACTGTCATCAGCAAACATAAGATCAGTTAAAAATTTGTCTTAGCTATACTGTACTCCACATTTACCAGTGAAGACCGGTTGTACGATAGCATCAACAGCAGTGTTTAACAGAAATGGTGAGATTACACATGGGGGTGCTGGGCTCATACCAGGCAATGACTCATCTATCACCTAGTTATGCAAACATCTACTGCTAGCCATTCAGGCTGGAAGCAATCAGGAAAAAGAGGTTAAGGTAGTGCAGAAATTAATTTTTTTATAATGTGGATCCAAACCATGGATAGGCTAAGAATTTTTATTCTATTTTTATTAATTTTAATTATTTTTTACAATTTTCAATAACATTGCTCTAGAGACCAAACATGGAACTTTTTAAAGCCACTTTAGGCCTGTAATAAGCAGGATGATGGTCTCACACTGAAATTCATCTCCCACCAGATGTTAATCATTTTAGGAGGATTCAGTTGTTTTGACCAAAGAAACTGAAGTTTGTGTATTTGGTCTGTGAACTGCATGTGTTTTTCTGGTCAGTATGCCAGTTATATATGGGGGGAAAAAATATTTCTGGGAGCAAAAGACCAGCCAACTAATTTTTACTTGTTTAGAAGGGATTGCCATTATTGTGATAAATCATAATCCTGTTGAGAATTCCTTTATCATTCATTTTTAGGTAAATTTTTCAAGATGTGTAAATGCCTATTGGATCTACCTGGCACATATTGCAAATTGTTCCTGGACATCACTGAAATTGAATATTTGGAATCTTTATAAAAATTTATCTAGCCATCTCAGTCTTTGGACAAATTTTTATTAAATTATATTATCTTGATAGAATTTATAGTATATTAACTAAATTATGTCCAGGTAATACAATTTTGGTCTTAGTAGATTTGTTGAAAAAACAATTTAAAGCAAAAATCATTCCACATTTGCTGGATGGAATTGAATACAATTTGATATTTGAATATCCTTTCAATTTTGTTTTCAAACAGACCATTTGCAGTGGGAAAAAAAAAAAAAGTGTCTGGAATACACATGCCAAAAATAGTTTGACATTTCATGTATATTCATCTCATTTTTGTTAGGGTACTGTTATTTATCATGGTAATTCTCATAAAAAGTTATGAAAATACTGATGATAAAAAATTTTGACTCTGAACAATTTGAAACAGTAATGCTTACAGAGTTATAAGAACCTGCAAACTTGATGTTTATTTAGTCGTGTGCGCACTGTAATAATGTAATTTCAACTGCGAACTTAGAACTGGATTGTATAAGCACCCCCCCCCCCCCCCCCCCCGCTATAACTGGGCAACTGATTGCTAAAATGAGAATCCCTCTTTTGTCTGATGGACCTTATTATTATTATGCAGGCTCCTTCAGAGAGTACAGGACTCATTAAAAGAAAGTCCCTTTCAACTCATACAGGATATCTATTGTATCTGCTGTTTTAAGGATACTTGTGACATAAGTCATCATCATCAAATTCCTGCCATGTACCCTCAAGAGGTGTACAGGATATGACAGTACTACATGAAAAAATTACATCATTACTAACTTCCTATCTACAATTTTCCTCCAAATCAGTCTGTTACTTGTCAAGACTCCAACATTATCAGATCTTATATTTCTATCATCTAAGGCACTTTGTACCGTATCAATCCACCTATATCTTGGTCCTCCTCTGGGTCGTCTTCCTGCCAACCTTCCAGGTTGGCAGGAAGACGACCATACCACCTGAGATTAGCTCTGCTAACACATTCCTGGATGCTGACAATGTCAAGTTCTTTCCTAATATCCTCATTTTTAATATGATATTGCCATTGATGCCATCTGTTCACGCCTCTAATCTTTCTCAGGACTCTCATATCTGCGGGCTCTAGTCTTTGGTCAAGTGTTTTACTTCTGACCCAGCTCTCAGATCCATAAATTAAAACTGGTTTGAACACTGTCTTGTATACAGCTAATTTAGTGTTCCGACTAATTTCTTTCTTATTCCATATGAATTTATTCAATTGACTTCCCACCAAACCAGCTTTGCTGATTCTGTTGTCTATTTCCATATTTAATTTACCATCTTCACTAAAAATCGTGCCTAAGTAGCTGAAATGTTTTACTTGTTCCACAGGTTCTCTGTTCACAACGCAATTGACATTTTCAATGATTCTGCCTATTTTCATTGTCTTTGTCTTTTTATTGCTGACCTTCATACCATATCTATTACAACAGTTATTCAATTTAGTCAGGGAATCTTGCAGACTTGTAGCGGATTTATTTAGAAGTATAACATCGTCTGCATAAATCAAAGAGCTGACATTAACATCTCCAATTTTGATATCAGGTTTAATACCACATTCCTTCATAATGTGATCCATATAGATAATGAATAACAGAAGGGATAATGTACATCCTTGTCTCACACCAGATTTAACATTAAACCATCTTCCTGTACTTCCTTCAATTCTAACTGCTGACTTACAACTCAAATAAAGACTAAGTATTGCTTGATATAATGCCCATTGACACCATATAACTGCAGTGTATTGAATAGCTTCTCTCTTGGCATCTTGTCATATGCCTTTTCCAAATCGACAAAACTTAAATACAGATCTTTGTTGTATTCCCATGCTTTCTAGACTATTTGTCATAAAGTGAAGATCTGATCCTGACAGCCTCTATTTGGCCTGAATCCAGCTTGTTCTTCACCAAGCTTTTCTTCCACATTCTTCTCAACCGTTTCTCAAGTATACTTGCAAAGATCTTGCCAGGAACACTCAGTAGGGAAATACCTCTGTAATTCTCACATTCAGTTTTATTTCCCTTTTTATATATGGATACTATGAGAGCTCTACTCCAATCATCGGGAATTCGTCCCTCTGTCCAGGCTTTCTGAACTATGCAGTGCAGCCACTGTAAGACTTTTATACCACCATACTTCAGCATTTCTGGTCGAATATCATCTACTCCTGCTGCCTTTCCACATTTCAAGCCTTTGATGGCTTTTTCTACTTCAAGTATGGATATATATTCCTGACTGCATGCCTGGTTAGTGTTTTTTATCACTGTGCTGTCATCACTGCTTATTTCATTTAGCAGTTTTTCAAAGTAATTACTCCATACTTCAAGGATATGTTTTTCTCCTGTTTTCATGTCACTTTTATCATCTCTAACTCCTTTTACAGCAATCTTTCTTCTATTCCTAAGCTTCTTCAACAACTTCCAGAATATTTTGCCACCTTCTTGATATTTATTTTCTATATTCTTGCCAAAGTCCTCCCATGACTTTTGTTTAGCTAATTTTACACACTGTTTAGCTTTCTTACATTTGTCTCTGTATTCTGTAAGAGTAAAAGCTGACTTATTTGCCAGGAACTTTTGATATGCTCTCTTCTTTTCCTTCACTGCCTCTTTAACTTCCTGTGTCCACCAGGAAGTTCTGATTTTTTTATCCTTGCACACAACCTCACCACATGCCTCTCTGGCAGAATCAATCAATGTTTTCTTCAGAGTTTGCCACTGAATCTCCAAGGTTTGATTCCTGTTCTTTCAATAATCTTTCTGTATTTTAGTCTACAGTTCACATCTGAGAGCTGCTCAACTTTTATTCGCTTTAAAACTTTCTTACATGTTATTCTTTTCAATATGAAATTCAATTTTATCCTGCTCAAGACTAAATAGTGATCACTTCCAATTTCAAATCCTCTGTACACTCTGGTGTCCTGCACCAGGGAGAAAACATCACTACCAACAATAACATAGTCAATGAGACTTTTCTTATTCCTAGCCTCTTCTCTCCATGTGAATTTGTGCACATTTTTATGTTGGAACATGGTGTTAGTAATAAACAGTCCATGTCCTGAGCAGAAATCCAACAGATATTTGCCATTATTATTAGCTTTGCTCTTTTCTCCAAATTTTCCCAAAATATTTTTGTATGTTTCACAATCATTTCCTACTCTGCTATTTAGATCCACAACAAGGACCAACTTTTCCTTTTTCATTGTGTCAGTTGCTTTTTCTAAAGCCTCAAAAAATTCCTCCACTTCTACCTTAGTAGAACCTTCTGTGGGACCATAGGCACAAATAAGTCTCATTGTCAAGTTCCCCATTCTCATATTTGCCCACATTACTCTACTTGAGACTGACTGCCATTCAAGAAGATTAGCCTCGTATTTTGTGTCTAATACTATGGCTACTCCTTCTTTTCCTTGATTGTCATTGCCTGAATATAACATTTTGTATTTATTGCTCAGAAGATCTCACCAGTTTTTGTCTTTTTTGTTTCAGTCACCCCTATTATGTTGATCTGGTACTTATCTAATTCCTCAGCTAGCTCCATTTCTTTGCCATTCAGACTTCTTACGTTGATAGTACCAATCTTTAACTCTGGTGATGTTGAGTTGGGGTTGGTTTTCAGATTTGTTCTAGTAGCTGACTTTTCGCTGTTCGCCCTGCTTCCCTGGCGAAAACAACGGGGGACTTGTTTAACCGGGCGACGCCCCAGCTGGCATGAAATTTTGTCATGTTGTACCATTTTTTATTTTGGTTTAACCAATAAGAATACAATTTGGTCGGCTAAATCCCAAATTGCCAGCCCATCCTCGTTTGTTCAGTATCAAAGTAGATACCCAACAGGGTGCACCACGAGAAGGTGAGGATTGGACATTAGGTCAGAAGCCCTGGTCGGTTCTCCGCATTCCTTTAAAGGCTATGTGGAGGTCTCCTCTCAGTTATACAGCTTTGACCTTTAAGCACCCCTTGTGACATAAGACTGAATGATATATGCACGTAAACACCAGAAAGATATTTAATTAACAAAATATTTCGGTCTGGAAATAGCAGACCATCTTCAGTGGTATTACAAGAACAGTTTTTTTAAAAAATACAAGCTAGAATACTAACAATAGATCGTTAAAAATAGAACATGGCATGTGATGTTATATCACTAAGTATAAAACGGAATATTTTGAAGTAGACATGAAAAAAAAAAAAAATTAATGAGTAATCTTGATTAGACTTTCCCAGATTTTTGATATAGATATACAGTCATTACAATTTAGGTTGGGACGATGGAGCAAGGCCTCCACGCTTTCCTTGAACAAACGTTCGAACCTATAATGGGATCTATGTAAGAGGCGAGTCCTGGATCAAAAGATGCTGTGGTCAGTTTCAATCCCGTGTTGAGCCAATCCAGACTTTCAAGTTTGTTGTGAAGAATGGAGGATTGATGTTCTTGGATTCTTTTTTCAAGAGAATGTTCTCTTGAAAAAAGAATCCAAGAACATCAATGAAAAAAATTATGAGATGAAAAAATCAATTGTCTATGACAGAGATTGACTAACTTCAGAACCAGTCAGAGAAAGGCTTTGAAAAAGTTTCTCTTTAGTTTATTTAATGGTTTTAATTCACAACTCAAGAATAATAAGAAAATTATATTTATTTAACTTATTTGTTGATATTTTGCTGGTGTTATAATCAACATCTTCAGAACACAAACAAAAAATAAATAAAATACAATTTGTGCTCTGGCAAGATTAATTACTTTAACTCCAGTAGGTTGACTTCCTATCCTTTTAAAGCAAAAGTCAGTAACAATCCACTGATGAGGAATGTCACATAATGCTGTTATTCCATAATGAAAGTCAGAGAAGTCCAAATTTGGACATGTAAAGTTTTCCAACTTTCTATCTTTAAAGATAGAAAGAGCGGATACGCTAGCCGAGTGGTAAGCATATCCGCTCTCCAGCCAAAAGGCTGCGGGTTTGAATCCTGCTGTGGTCTTGGATGTTTGTGATTGTCTGTGGAAATACTGGTGATGGAGACAGGATTGTAGAGCAGGTGCCCTCCCTTGATAAGTCTTCTGGATCCCTTGGAAGTGTCAAACAATAATAATAAAGTCCTAACTAGTAGATTCCATAAGGAATCTGCTTTCATATCTTTCCCCTCAATAAATCCTGTGTGCAAAATTTCTGCATTTTGAAAAACATGCTCTTGATATTGCTATTGTTAAGCTATCTATGTAAGATGTGTTGATATGTTTTCTATTTGGCTACATTAGACTCCTCCATCTCAACAGACATCACCCCAGAATCCAGTTCACTATCAAAACAGAAAATAATAATAGCCTGCCTTTTCCAGATACTCTAATCACGTGTATTCCCAATAGTAACTTTTCTTTCTCGGTTTACAGAAAACTCGCCCATACTGGTAGATACATACATAAACTTTCCCATTATACTGCCTCTCAATAACAGTGTTATCAAAACCTTTGTTAATAGAGCCTCCAATCACTGTTCTATCCTGGCTGAACTTTCCTGTATTCACCCAACCTTCTTGATCAATGGTTACAATGCCAAAAACATCAACAAATTAACTGTTCCTCCCAACTCTTCGGATCACTCTCAACATTCAGACTATAAGTAATGCAATCACTGTTCCTTATTGTTATTTATATGGGTACTCCACAGAGTCAAAAGACTCATTGTGAGACGCACTCCATCCCTTAACACAATACCTATCATAACATCTCCTTAAACCTATTTGCTGTTGGGGCACTCACAACCACCTCTGGCAATTCATTCTGCTCATTCACCACTCTCCAAGTAAAGAACCTAGTCTGCACACCTTTACTAACCCCACTCTTATTAGACAACTTCCAAGCATGAGCCTTTATTTTCCCCCCAACTTCCCATGCATTGAAAAATTTCTTTTGTGTCAATCTTATAGAATCCCTTTATAAGTTTCTATCATATCCCTCTTCACATTAGGACAGTTTGGACTTGGGATAGGAAAAGAGACATGAGATCGCTTAATACAATTTTGTCAAGAAGAAGATGAAGACTTAATTACAAATACATGGTTTTAGCTTCCAAACAGAATACTCTACACATGGAAATCTTCACAAGACAATAGCAACATTATAGTCAATCAATATTTTATAAGCAGTGTAAAGACCTATCCTAGTAGTACTGACATTGGTTCAGACCATAATTCACTAGTAGCAGAACTTAAATTGAGACTAAAGAAAATTCAGAAAATAAAACAGATGAAAAAACTAAATTTAATAAACTTAATGGATGCAAAAATAGAAAAATTATTTGGAAGTCTAATGACGGCAAACCAGAAGTTAATGAATTATGGAAGAAACTAAAAGAAGTAAAAATAAGTACAAAAAAATGAATACTGGGTTATAGTACATTATACAAGTAGAAGGATTGGATGAGTGTTCAGATCTCATCTTTCATGGACCAACACAGACTACATAAAGATGCTACAAAATATAAAGAGATACAGGTCAAGATAAAATCTAAAATAAAAGCAAGGATCTACACAAAAAAAAAAAAAAAAAAAAAAACATGGCTTCAATCTTCACAAAAAAAAATTAAAGAATTCTCAGAATTGAAGAAAAAAATGACATCCTATACTAATGAAGGAGAGCTAATCCTAGAAACATCTAAAAAAGAACAAGCCTGGACTGAATACATTAAGGCACTATTTTCTGATAACAGACAAGACTTAACAAATTCAAGGAATATAGTCACAGGCCCACCGATCTTGAAGTCTGAAGTAGTAAAGATGATCAAATTATCAAGAAATGGTAAAGTGTGTGGACCCGACAAACTACCAGAAGAAATTATTAAACTAATCAATGACAATAATATTGATAAAATTATTCAACAGAATTTATGATACTGGTAAACTACCCTCCGACTGGATGAACTTAATCTTCATTGAATTGCCTACAAAACCTAATACAAAAACTTATGATTTTAGAGTGATTAGCCTAATGAGCCAGACTCTCAAAATATTCCTAAAAATTATTTGTAACAGAATATAACAAAAATGTGATGATCTAATTAGTGAAACTCAGTCTGATTTCAGAAATGGCCTAGGAAAAAGAGAAACACTTTTCTACTCATGTCTTAGCACAAAGATGCAGAGAACAACAAACTGACCTTTATATTTGTTTTATTGATTTCCAAAAGCTTTTGATAAAGCTTTTCATAAGAAACTCATAAACATCTTAGAGCAACTAGGCCTAGATGATAAGGATGTTAGAATCATTAAAAACCTCTACTGGGGTCAGACTGCATCTGTCCTAACAAACATCAGGACAAGTAATATCAAAATTGAAAGAGGAGCGAGACAAATGTGTACTATCACTACTTCTGTTTAACATCTACTCAGAAGTCTTATTTCTTAAGGCCCTTTAGAAGGAAGGAGTAATCATAACTTACGTTATGCAGTTGATACTGCTTTAATTGCAACAAATATTCAAGATCTTCTACTACTCCTAGAAGGTGTCAACAAAGAAAGCACAGAAATGGGCCTAAAAATTAGCACCAAAAAAAAAAAAAAAAAAAATGATAATAAGCAACTCTTCGATAGCAGCTGACTTAATTCTAAATGGAAATAAAATCAAACAAGTGAACAAATTCAAATACCTGAGATCCTGGCTAAATGAAAGTTTGGACTGTGAAATGGAGATAAGATCAAGAATTGAAATTGCAAGACACTCCTTTATCAACATGAAGCCCATTTTAAGTAACAACTCAAACATTGAAATTAGAGTATGAATGATTAAGTGCTATGTATAGTCACGTTTACTATATGGAATTGAAACATGGATGTTAAAGGCAAGTACAATCAAAAAACTGGAAGCCTTTAAAATGTGGGTATTTAGAAGAATGCTCAAGATTCCATGGACAGAAAAGGCGAAGAATGAAGAGGTACTGAGAAGAATAAATAAAAATCAAGAATTAATCAATATTATGAAAAGAAAAAAAAAACTGCCTACTTAGGACATCTAATGAGAAACCATAAATATAACATTCTCCAGATAATATCAATGGAAAGAGAAAACCTGGAAGAAGAAAAATATCATGACTAGGCAATATCAAAAACTGGACTAAAGAGAACACAGAACTCTTAACGAGAGACACTAAAGACAGAAGTAAATTTGCAAAGGTGATCGCTGAACTCCAATAGGAAATAGCACTTAAAGAAGAATTAAACTTTTCAAGATTTGGGAAACTTAGGCCAGCCAATAACACCCATAAGACTTTCTACTTTGTTTTTTTGTGCGCTTTTTCACAATTTTAATATTGTTTCTCTAACAATGTCTCAGTGATTGAGACAAAATATAGGATCTATTCAACTTGTGTTTAATTATTTATATATGCTACATTTATTCCATTAAACCTTATAAGGAGCAAGTAATTGCAAGAATATGTTGAAGATCAATGTTAATAAGCATATTTTTCAGAAAATTCAACCCACTCACATTACTTGCATAAAAACTTGAGAGTATTTGTGGTTAAAAAAAATAAAAAATATATATATATATAACAGTACCTGGTTCTTAACAAAGTTGGGCCAAACACAATTCCCAAATTGCTGGGAGGCATGTTATTATGGAAGGCATATTCTGTTACCCTAAAATATAAATGTATATTATCAAAATTGATATTTCTTCTAATTAGAAACTAGACTTCTTATTTATTTCAAGAAAACTACTCTGCAATTTAATGCAAGCCCTGTTAGACAACTTGATTAAGAAATAGCATGTGCTATAATTTATAAACCAGTTATTTAAACCAAAAAAAAAAAAATGCTGGTGAGGCTATTACTTAATTAGCAGTGAGTAAAGTTTCATGCATGAGTCTCCATAGCTCAGTTGGTATGATTGGTTGGTTGGAAAGACCTTGGTTTGAATCGCATCTATGATGTTTGAGGCCATTTATCAGGTCTTTTCACTCAAATGGTGAGTTATGTTAGTCTCATGTGGAGGTAAAGGGTTTTCCTCCAATAAACTCCTGTTTTTTTTTTTTTTTTTTTGTTCCTTAGAAGAGGCAGACCAGTCCTGTAACCACACAAATCTATGGGCATAAACATTTACCTTTAGGGGATGCAAGAGGAGTGGTGTGTCAGATGCAATAATTTGAAATGACTCCTAATTAATCGGTTTCAACCATCTTAAGGGAGGACAGATGGGTTGAAAAAGAGGTTTCACGCATTAGGAACTCACTGACAACCAAAGGCAAATTTGATAACATACACCCTCTGTACAAAAAGAAACTGAACTTTTTGAAAATAGAAGAAACTAGTGGTGCCATCTGTTTTATCTTTTTGTTGTCAAAAGCAGCAACCTTCCTTAGTGTTGTGTCAACTGTTTATGACATTTGTTTCATTAGAAGCAGAGTTATAGTGTCAAGAGTGCCAGTGATTTGACGAATGGTTGGTCGTCACGATATTCATGCCATACGCGACGAATTCTCGCTATCAATCGCTTCAAAACTTTGAGATAAAACTCGCCATTGACCGTTTGGCCAGGCGGAACGAATTCTTTGTGGATAATGCCCTTGGAATCGTAGAAACAAATCAGCATTGTCTTTACTTTTGACTTTTTTTCAGATGCCCCTCTTCTGGTGGTCTCTACTCAGCGCACTGCCGCTTTGTTTCGGGCTCATACTCAAAACACCGCATTTCGTCACCAGTAACGATTGTTTCAAGGAAGTTTGAGTCCTTATGAGCAGTTTTAATGAGGTCCTTGCAGTGTTCAATTCGATACCTTTTTTGGTTGTCGGTCAACTTGTGGGGAACATATCGTGAATTCAATTTAAGAAGGCCTAAACTCTCGGTCAAAATGTTGTGCATAGTTGATTTTGGAATCCCCAATTCATCTTCAATCAATCTCACGGACAATTTTGGGTTTTCTTTGATGTAATCATGCACTTTTTGGATATTAACTTCGGCCAGTCCAGTTTTTGGACGCCATGGCTTTTTGTCGTCCTCAAGCATCTCATGACCACTTTGAAATTGCTTAAACCACTCATAAACTTGAGTTTTTGAAGCATTTGATGCGTTTCGGTAAACCTTTTACCAAGTTTAACACAAAAGTCAATCGCAGCTCTCTGTTTGAAACTCATTTTCCAACCATTCGTCAAAACACTGTCACTCTTGACACTATAACTCGGCTTCTAATGAAACAAATGTTATAAACAGTTGACACTTTCGACAACAAAAAGATATAACAGATGGTGCCACTAGTTTCTTGTATTTTCGAAAAGTTCAGTTTCTTTTTGGACAGAGGGTGTAGATTATCTGGATTAGTATTCATGTCTTTTAATATGCAAATCATTTTTTATACCATAAGGGGGGAAAATCCCAACAACTGATTCTGTACTTTAAGTGTCAAGGTTAAATTTGTAATTTAAGCAATGTAAATTATATCTGACAAGAAAATACATTCTTGTTTTAATCCTTTCTCCAAACATGATGGAACAAAAGTTTGTGCATGAAGTAACTTCCTGACTATGTTACTTGTATACAGAAGCTGTTAATTTCACATTAACTTTCCACAGTATTCCATAGTGCACAGCAAATCTCCCTTGTGGATGTGTGCACTGCCAGGTATCATGAGTAGTCACTAAAGAGACCAGTTTTCATCATTGACAAATTCTCATTTTAATCCTTTAGAAAATTGCCATAATTCTCTCATTCATTGTATTTTAATAATATGGTGGTATACTATTTTGCTATTAGTATATGGAAAATATGACTTCTGCTCTGATTTAGCTCTCAGTATCTTCACAAGTCTTGGTCCTGAGAATGGGGTGGCAATAAAGGTTTAAACAGGTTGGAATATCAATTCTTCAAAAAAAAAAATTTTCTTTGAAAATTTTTTTCAAAATTTTCAACGTATTCTACACTGCCGAATAGACAAAAATTAGTCTATTCGGCAATGTATAGTTTATTTGGAATTATTGTTTCAACTCCTCTATAACGAATGCACCCAAGTTTGAAAATAAAATAAGGGCATGTGCTATCTTTACCCTTCTCCCTTCTGGTAGGTAATCATGTGGTAAAACCAGTAGCCAATTTTATAAAAGATTTCATTCTTATATTTTGATAGTTAAAAAATGTTTTTCTTATATAAGATAAATTAACACAGTTGATTGTGTGCAAATATTTCATGTTTAGATCATGAAATGTTTGTTTAAAAATGATAGCCTTTAGAGGTTGATTGTCCTCTCATACTTTGATTGGAATTTGTGCACAAGTTGTATTAACAAAAGTTTTTGTGTGAAATATGGCTTTATTTATTTTTTTTTTTTTTCTCAACGATGAGCCCTTTGTTAAAATTTCCATAGCTCACCACTGAATACTTCCCAACATTCATTGCAATATACACACCTGAAAAATAATGTGCTATACATTATGGAATACCAAGGCAATCTGGTATGAAGTTAACAGCCCATAAGGGCTGTTAACTTCATACCAGAATTGTATCTTGTTTGCTAATGCTTGGGTAGGTAAAGAATTAAAACGAGAATATATTTTATTCTTTTATTATTATTAGAATATATATTATATTTTATGACTTAAATGACAGTTAGTTAGGACATAGAAATTACTGATATATACACTGCTTGGAAAAAAGTCAATCGAACAACATAGTGTGATGAACAAACAGCCATGGCATCTACCTTAATAAGATGTAAGACAATCTTTCGCTGTGATGACTGCAGCAATCCTGTATGCATACTTTTTCACAAGCATACGGTAGCGATCAATGGGAATTTTGGACCATTCTATCTGTAGGCATGTAATGAGGTCCTGGACTGTTGTGGGCAGACATCCCTTGACCTCACCTGGTCCTTTAGTTTATCCCACAGATGTTCAATATGGTTACAGGACTGTGTAAGAGACCAGTCAAGTGTGGTGATTTTCATGTCTACAAACCACACAGTTACAGCAGCAGCCTTATGACACAGTGCATTGTCTGAAAGAGACAATGGTCAGTTCCATAGAAATGCCACAAAGTAGGAAACATTGCATTGTCCAGAATGTTTGGGGCACTACAAACAGAGGCTAAACTGGAAAAAACAGGACTATACCATCACACCACCACCTCCAAATTTCATTGTTGGAGTTACGCACTCTGATAAGAGACATTCACCAGGCATCTGCCACACTCACACCTGTCCATCTGCTTGGTAGTTGGTGTAGCATGATTCATTGCTCCATAATACAGCTTTCCAAGCTTACATGTCCCATTGTACATGCTCTGCACCACTAAAGATGCTGCATATTAGTTTGGGTAATGTGGGGATTGCATTTTGCTGTCCTACCATGGAAATCCATGTTGTGAGTCAGTACTAAATGTTTCTGTGCAGATTCATGCTCCAGTTGATGCTTGGAACTAGGCATCAGCTAACGAATGGTGTTTTTTCACATTATCATTCATAGTATTGTATGGTCATCTTCAGTGAGTGTGGTGGGACCACTGTGGATAGCACTTGCAGTTGACTCCCTGCACTTCCATCTCAGTATGATATAACTTGGGATGGCCCAATTTATCAACAATTTGCCAAACAGATAGGCCTGCAACATGGCATCTTATAATAACACTTCTTTCAAACTCCATGTTTATTGTTACGGCCCCTGAAACGTTTGAGGATGAAGGATTCATGCTCAAAGAGTTTTTGGTTCGGTGCCAGAGCTCCCCACTCATCACGGAGCCATACATGGATGCCCACTGACCAGCAAGCAATGGCTGTGCTTGGGAGTGGAATGTCAGGTCTATCCCGGATGCTGTACTGGCACTACAGCAAGCCTAGGATCCTGACCCCAGATCATGGCATGAGAGACTTACTGCAACACCATTGATCCTGGCTGGGCCATCCAGGACCACCTGTCTTGCTGAAGCAGAGGCTAAAGTAGTGCAAGACTACCAGGATCCCCCATTCCAGATGTCCATGGGTCACACTGCATGGGAAATATGGTGGCAGGGAATTGGATACCAGTGATGATCATCTGGAAAAAAGGATAGTAAAAAAAGACTCAGGAGAAGTAGAGCAAAGAATACAGGAAGAATGAAAAGGGGTAGTACAATCAATGGGAGGTCCTTTCCACCATGAAGAGGTGGTGCCCCATATGGAGGCGTATTCTGAGGGGATGAGTTACAAGGATATTGGAATTATGGGATGCTGATTGCACACACTGGTAAAAGGGGTGGTGATATTATAGACCTATACTCTCCTGAAAGTGTGTTACAGGATGTTAGTTGAAACTTTTCATGATATGGAAGATGGGGAGATGACAACTGGGCATCCACAGATGACATTTATGTGTGGTTAAGAAAGAGGTGAAAGCTCGATTTTTTTCCTCACAGTGATTGAGTGGAAGAATTTGTCTACTGAAGTGGTAAATGTATCTAGCAAGTAAGTTTACATGAAGGTAAGACAGCTAGTGTGGTTGATGCATGGCCTCCATCAATGAGTAATTGACTCCCTGCAGGTGCCTGATAACCATAATATTTACAGCAAAATGCTATCATGGAAATGAGCATTAAAAAAAAAAATCTGTCGCATTTTTAGTCTAAAAGTGAAAACCTGAGGTTCTGAAATGTTGCTACATATAAACTTGTGATATTTTAAGTCTCAAATCGGAAAGCAAGTGTTATAATTTAACATTTGTTATTTGATATATTTATTTCAATAATTCATCTGAAAACATTGTAAAAATAATTTCCATGATCTTTTCATGAATAATAATAAAAATAAAAAAAAGCTGTATAAAATAACTGCAATGCTTTCAGCAATACATTTATTGCTAAGATTGATTTCATGTAACATATTATCATCAATTTCCTGATATGTACCCTCAAGGGGTGTGCAAGTTACAATGACAGCACTACATGAACTTATTTAAGTTAAGGGATATTACATCCCATATGGGACGTAATATCCCTTAACTTAAATAAGTTCATGTCGCCGAATTGAAGCCTTTGGCTCCTCATATAATTGTACTACATGATTGAGTTTATATTATTATTAATCTCCTATCAACAATTTTCCTCCAAATCAATCTATTATTTGTGAGCAGTCCAATATTGTCATATCTAACATTCTGTACTTCTAAGGCACTTCTGACTGAATCAATCCACCTAGACCTTGATATCAAAAACCTGTTTTGCTCATCTTCCTTCACCCATTCTATTTAAGTGGTCATACCACCTTGGATTAGCTCTGCTGATACATTCTTGAATGCTAAAAATGTCAAATTCCCTTTCTAATATCTTCATTTTTAATATGATTCTAACATTGATGCCATTGGTTCACTCCACTAATTTTTCTTAGAACTTTCATATCTGTGGTATCTAGTCTCTGATCAAGTGCTTTATTTCTAACCCAATCTGAATTGTTCAAATTAAATATAGAGTAACATATTAAATAACTTTATTAAGTAAATCTTTATCTTATATTTCATAAAACATCATCAGTATAACGATCGAACAACAATAGGAATTGAATTTCATAAAACAGCAGTGTACGTGCTTAAATTGAAATCCCTCTACATATTATATTATATACGGTCATGTGTTCCTGGATTAAACCTAATGGGCTGAAATTAAAACAAATTAAATTAAATGACAAATTTAATTAATACAATTGAGGATAACAATTTCTCCAACTTTTGGGATAGTGAGACAGTTGTTCTGATTAAGATTAGGTCTATGAAAGGCTTCAGCACTTTCTTTACATAAATGTTCATGTCAATATATGGATGATTATTATTATTATTTTGGGCAACTCCAAGGAGTCAACAGACTCATCAAGGGAGGCCCTAACATCATGTCAAGAACAACTATTTGACATTCACACAGTATCTATCATACCTCGTCTTGAACTCATTCACGGACATAGCACCCATAACAGACTCTGGCAGCTTATTCCACTCATTCACCACTCTCCAAGTAAAAAACCTAGCTCTAACACCCCTGCTAACCACATTCTTCCCCAGCTTCCATGTATGGCCCCTAGTCCTTTCACCATGGATCTATGAAGCAGCTTAGCGTTTTGCCAATGGATCCTTTGACGTTTTCAATTCCATATTGTGCAAGGCCAGATTTTGTGATTTTTGATAAGACAGATTTTTTTTTTAAATTCAATTCCTATTGTTGTTTAATCATTGTACTGATGTCTTATGAGGCATAAGACAAAATATTTACATAATAAAAAAAGTTATTCACTGTGGCATAGTTGTGGATATTCCAGGTTTCACTATAAAAGAAAAAATAACTTCAAATTTGTTTGAACACTCTTGTATATGCTAGTTTGGTGTTTTGGCTAATTTCTCTCTTATTCCATATGGGTACCCACCATATCAGTTTTGCTTATTCTCTTGTCTATTTCCAGATTTAACCTGCCATCTTCACCAAAAACTGTGCCTAAATAGCTGAAATCTTTTACTTGTTCTACAGGATCTTCATTCAGAATGAAGCTGAAGTTTTCTATGCTCCTTCCTATTTTCATACCAAATTTGTTACAGCTGTTATTCAATTTAGTTAGTGAGTACTTGCACTAAATGTGTTTAGGAGTACAACATCATCTGCAAGAAGCAAAGAGCTAAGTTTGACATCTACAATTCTAATATCAGGCCTGATGCTACTTTCTTTCATAATGTGATCCATATAGATGATGTATAGGAGTGGAGATAATGTGCATCCTTGTCTTACCCCTGATTTTCCATCAAACTATCTTTCTGTATTTCCTTCAATTCTAATTGCAGACTGAAAACTTAAATATAGACTATGTATTGCTCTGTATAATGTTCCATTCACCCCATATAATTTTGTTTTAAAAAGCTTTTATCTGGACACCTGGTCATATGTCTTTTCCAGATCTATGAAACTAAAGTACAGATCCTGGTCATATTTTCATGATTTCTGAACTATTTTTCTTAAAGTAACAATCTCTATTTGGCCTGAACCCAGCTTGTTCTCCAAGTTTCTCTTCCACAATCTTTCTCAACCTCTTTCACATTCAGTTTTGCAGTGTAGTCATTGCGAAACTTTCATGCCTCTATGCTTAATCATTTCTGGTCGAATATCATCTCTACTCCAGATGGCTTTTTCTAACTCAAGTATTGATATGTACTTCTCTCTGCATTCCCCCTGAGAATTTTCTACTACTGTTCTGTCACCGTTTCATTCGTTTAACAGACTAAAAGTAATTACTCCAGACATTTAGGATATCCTTATCTTCAGTTTTCATGTCACCTTTATCATCCTTGATTCCTTTTGCAGTACTCTTTCCTCCATTTCCTGAGCTTCTTCAATAGCCTCCAGAACATTTTGCTGCCTTCCTGATATTTATTTCCATACTCTTACCAAAGTTTTACCAGGTTTTTGTTTAGCTACTTTTATACACAGCTTAGCTCTCTTACATTTTTCTCTGTATTCTTTTAGGTCATCTGCAGACTTATTTGCTAGGACTTTTGGTATGCTTTCTTCTTTTCCAGGATGGCTTCTTTAACTTCTTGTGTCCACCATGGTGTTCTTATTTTTCTCTCCTTACATACAACTTCACCACATACCTCCGTAGCTATATCAAATTTTTCTTGTTTGCAAACTGATTCAAATTTTTTTCAATAATATTTGTATAGTCATGTCCACAGTCTACCTGTAAAAGCTGCTGAACTTTAATTCTTTTTAAAACTTTCTTGCATACTGTTCTTTTCAATGTGATATACATTTTTATCATGCTTAGTACTAAGTGATGATCACTTTCAATTTCAAATCCTCTGTACACTCTTGAATCCTGAACCAGCATGGTGATATCATTATAAACAGTGATGTAGTCAGTAAAGTTTTTCTTAATCTTGTGTCTTCTCTCCATGTGAACTTGTGCACATCTTTATGTTGAAACACTGTATTAGTAATGACTAGTCTGTGTCCTGAAGCAGAAGTCCAGTAAATATTTGCCATTATTATTAGCTTTGCCCTTTTCTCCAAGTTTTTCCAAAATGTTCCTATATGCCTGGTGGGATTAATTTCCTACTCTTTACTGTTGAAATCCCCAAAAAGGAACAACACTTTTTCCATTTTCTTTATGTCAACTGCCTGTTCTAATGACTCAAAAAATTCCTCCACTTCTTCCTTAGAATAACCTTCTGTGGGATCATAGGTACAAATAAGTTTCTCATTGTCCATCTCCTCATTTTGAAGTTTGCTACTCCTTCCTTTCCTTGATCATTATTGCCTGAAAATAACATGCTATACTTATTTAATAAGATCTCACCTGTCTTTGTAATGCCAATTACGTCCAAGTGGTACTTTTCCAATTCTTCTGCAAGTTCAATTTCTTTTCCATTAATACTCCTTATATTGATGGTTCCTATCTTCAGTTCTTTTGATGTTGGGTTTATTCTTCTAGATGTGGAGTTGGAGCTTGTTCCAGTAGCTGACATTTATGGTTCCCTGATGAAAACAGTAGGAGTTTTTGTTTAACCGGCGAAGCCCAGCTGGCATGAAATCTCATCATGTTGTACCATCATATGCATTTGTGGTTTAAGCCAATAGAGAGCACAATTTGGTTGGCTAGGTCCCATTCCCACCCATCCTTGTTTTTGTTCAGTACCTAATAAATACCTACTAACAGGCTGCGTCATGTGAAGGTGAGGATTGGACATTAGGTCAGAAGGCCCAGTCGGTTCTCTGCATTCCTGAAAGGCAATGTGGAGGTCTTCTCCCAGTTGCTTGGCTTTGACCCTGTGATATATTGAAATTGATATAATTTTTTTTTTTTTTTTAAATTTCATTTGTGCATTTCTGTGAATAAAAACATAAATCATTGAAATGTTATTATGATTATTATACAAATATCACTATGGAGTCAGAAGATTTAACATGGGAGAACCATTATACCTCTCCTTAAACTCATTCACTGACAAAGCACAACCACCTCTGGCAACCCATTCACCAGCCTCAACAACTTTTCTAATTACAATTTTCATGGGCAACCCCTTGTTCTCTCCCTTCCTGCCATGTAATGGAAAAAAAAAGTCTTTAGTATCAGTCCTATAAAATCTCTTTAATAACTTATATGCCTGTATCATTTTAACTCTTTTCTGCCTAGTTGTTGAAGCTCACAGACCTGACACAATCTTTGTCACATGTATTTGGATCCTCTCCATTGCTTCTTCATCCGTATGGAATCTGGGTAACCAGATCTGACCTTATTAAAGCATTATAAAGAGGAACAATAACTTCTCTCTCCCTGATGTTATTGTATTCTTTGACAACCATGTAATCTGATGTGCTGTTTTGGTTTCCTCTGGAATATGCCTTCTAAACTTTGCCTCAAAGTCCTTGGGCTCACAGTTCTGCAGTGTTCATTTCCATCAACATAGTACACAGCTTATGATCACTTCTCCCCAAACTGCATTGCCTTACAATTGGCCACATTAAACTAGCAGCCATTTATCTCTGCCCATACTGCTAGTTGGTTCACAGACAATTCATCATGGTGAAATGCATTGCAGAAAAAATTTGCTGAAAGTGTTATTTGCTAGAAAATTGAAATGATATTGCATTGATATCTTGCATTGAAAAGTGCAAGACAAAATTCAAAAAATATACTTATTTATTTAGATTTTAATTCTATTTTCATAATATTTTTATTCTACAGTGAAAGTTATACTTTATTGATATTTAAGAATATTTATTCTGCATGCTCAAACACCCAGCCAGATATGATATTGAATACACATGTATTTTGAAAATTATTCCATGTTTAGTGCATAGGAAAGATATGTTGTATGCTGTTATTGTTTATAGAGCTAGTTTAAGATCGTGCACTTTAGAATCATTATATTAACGAAAATGATAATAAAATTAAGTGAATGCTATTACAATGATGTAAATCAGCATAAGCTAAATTGCCATCTGTGGCTGCAATACTAGTACTTTATGACACCAAGAAATTTAAAATTTTATATTTAGTCTTCTTTACTGAAAAAAAAAGAGTAAAATAATTTAAATATAATTTATTTTTTCATGGCAGTGATTCAGATTTTTTTCTATTTTAGATATATATATATTTTTACATAGTCCAGAAATCTTTCTCTAGAGACCAAACATGGAACTTTTTCAAGTCACTTCAGGCCTCCAAATAAACCGATGGTGGTTTCACACCAGGCTGTGAAATTCATCTTTCACCTAAAGACAATTACAAACATTCGCGTCCATTGTAAGTTTCGAATCCACAGCTCATTGGTGGGAGCAGGTACGTTATCTGATATTTCTGATTAATAAATTTTTGAACAGCTCACAAGAGAAGTAATTAATTACGTATTTCACTTTGGGAGCATGCATATATATATATATATATATATATATATATATATATATACACACACACACACACACACACACACAGTAAAACCCTTTTTTACACTTTTCAGGGGACTGATGGAAAAAAGTGTAAATAGCAGGAAATGTAAAAAAACATTTAAATAAGGCTAAAAGATGACTTGCTGCTACTATGTGAGTCTACATACCAGATTACAAAATTTAATAACTGAAAATAAATGAATTTACAATTACTTACATTTATCTATTTAAAATAATCTTTTTCTGCTTTTCGTTTTTTTTTTTTTTACATCGTGGCAGATTGCTTTGCATTGAGTTCAGTGTTTGACCTGTTTTTTTACTATCGTGTTCAAAGTGGACACAGAGAGTCCAAGATCTTTTGCTAAATGCACACGTGTGCAGAATTGCCATCTTTTCTTCTACCAAAATACATTTTCTGTCTTTTTCTCCATGTTACTAATGGAAAATCCACCACCGCAACTTGAAAGCAACTTTCACACGCTAAATTACATAGCAGAAATTCTGCAATATCAATTTGTACTGCGATTGAAAAATCACGGTATCGCTCATTACTACGGCAAGTGTGCAGGTCACCGTGATTGCGGAAATGAAACTACAACCGAAAGTAAGAACGCCATCTGGGAACAGAAATGCGCAGATTTCCGCAGCAATCAATTTGAAAATCGGTATTACCACCCAAGAAAAAAACACGAATCACGGGAAATAACGTCCACATCAAGTTGTTAATGGCGGGAAAACAATACATCGTAAGAATAGGCCTTAAGACGGGACTAACAGAAAATGACGTAAATGGCAGCAACGTAAAAACGGGGTTTTACCGTGTGTGTGTGTGTGTATATATATATATATATATATATATATATATTTTTTTTTTTCAGTAAAGAAGAATAAATATAAAATTTAAAATTTCTTAATGTCATAAAATACTAGTATCAGAGGAAAAGTAAAGACTAGTATTGTAGCCACAGATGGCAGTTTAGCTTATGCTGATTTACATAATAATGACAGGATTTATGTAATTCTATTACCATTTTCTATAATATAATTACTCACTCAAAACTGAATCTATGATCTTAAACTAGCAGTGAACAGGATGTCTTACTGTGCACGAAAAGTGCAGTGTTTTTCAAAATATATTGTATTCAATAACTGAAACACCTCGCCTTCTGAATTAGTTCAGATAAAAAAAAAATGTCACACCTGGATGGGTGTCTAACTGCAGAACAGAAAAATAGTGAATGGTTAGAAGAATAAATATTGTGCCCTTTCTCCCTAAGTATTCTTAAATATTTTATTCTCCCTAATAACTATTTTAACTATAAATATTAGTTGGAAATAACTGTTATCCCTAAATATTCTAAAATATGGTGCCCTTTCTCCCTAACCATATCCCAGTTTTGTAAAAATTAATATTCCATCTGCAGAGCCTGTAAGTATCTAAGTAAAAATAAATATTATTAACTATATGGACTAAAAATTCCAGAATGCTAAATAATACATATATATTTTTTTTCATATATGAAAATGACATAACAGTAGGATTTCTAATTTTCTTGAGAAGAATTTTCTCTCGATTAATTTTCCTGCGATGAGGAGTCTCCGTGATGAATTGTGTGGATGTGCTGCTAGTCTGTCATAATGCAGGATCCCTACATCACCGTCATTAACTATAGCTCTACCAGTTTTCCCATCAGCAAAAAGCTGAGTATTTCCCTTTAAACTATTTCTTATAACACAGTTGTACAAATTAAATAACACAAGACCGAGTACTGAGACCTGTGGTACACCGCTAGCCACCTGCTTTCTCCTGGACTCATTTTCTCTATAAACCACTCTTTGATATCTGTTCATCAAGCCACCTACTAATCCAAATCATTATATTCATACCCATTTGCTCCAATTTATGCAACAGCATTCTATGTGGAATCCCAATGCCTTTGCAAAGTTAAGCAGTATCACTGAGTACCCATTTCCCTTATCCAACTATATTGTCACTATTATATTATTATTAAAAAAAAAAGCAAATTACAAAGCAAGACTTACCCATCAAAAAAACCATTTTTTCCCTTTATAGATTATCATATTCCTATACACCCAATCCTCCAATACTTTAACCACCAATCCTGAAATGGTGATTGGCCTATAATTTGCTATTTCTGTCTTGAAGTCCCCTTTATGCAGTGGGACTATTTTGCCCTCTTTCCACTCCATGGGCACCTTCTCAGTACTGAGGTTTAAATTAAACTTGGTCAGAGGATATGATAATTCCCTGGCACATAATACATAGGCCATCTAATCCCATGACCATGTTCACATTGATATTTGGCAATATTCTAAGTACCTCCACTTCTTCAACCTCTATTCTTCCATTGCAATCTCACCACCTAGATGGTACACCCTTGCAAAATGATCACTCAGTAATTCAACTATTTGGTTTGCTTCTGTTTTAACTCACCATCATCAGCACTTTTTAAAATAATTCTTCCATAATCATTCTTTCTTTTATTTGCCATATAGTGAAAGAACTCTTTAGGATTTTTTTTTTTTTTTGGCCTTCCTTAGCTGACTTTCTTACCTACCACCTATCATACAAGTTACAATTTTTTCTTTGTCTGCAACTCCTGCTTAATGATGCTATTTATTCATCTAACTCCTACCTAATTTATCCTTCTGACTCTGGGTAAATAGTTTGATATTGCTTTCTTCAGACAGCCCAAAATATTGAAAGACACTTTCTGATACAGCAAATTCCAAGTAAAACAGTTCACTCTTCAAGTCTAGTTGCCTCAAAGGTTGTAACTCTGTTACAGTTAATCCGTTAATGGCTAACAGTAAGGGATTAATGGTGGCTTAGGGTAATTACAAGATGAAAGACAGAAAGCTGCTAATTTTTGTGACACTTTACAAATTGTCCTTGAAAATTTGTAAAGTGGTTTGTCTTTATGTATATGAACCACTTCAGCTGGTAGGGAAGTTGACAGTCATGCAATAAAGAGTATAAGAAGTTCAAAACAACACCAATACACATGAAAAATTGATTTGAACACTGTATTGTTTTAACTCATTTTTCTCTTATTCCATATATTATTTAACTGGCTCGCTCTTTCCATAATGGCTTTTCTTATTCTGTTATCTATTTCTATATTAAATTTACAAACTTCACTAAACGTTGTGCCTAAATAGGTGAAATATTTTACTTGTTCTGTGAATTCATCATTAAAAATGCAACTGATATTTTCTATGCTCCTACATATTTTCAGAATCACTCTTTTTTTTTATTGTTGATTTTCATACCAAATGTAGAGCAGTTATTCAGTTTAGTAAATAGTCTTGCAGACTTGTAGCGAATTTATTTAGGAGTATAATATCCTCTATATAATGAGATGAGCTAATTACCTCAAATTTTAATATCAGTTTAATGCCACTTTCCTTCATAATGTGATCTATGGATACATAACAATGGGACTGGCATGTACCATTGGTTTACTACCAAATCATCATTCTGTATCAGACAGTTTTTCACCTGATTATAAATTAAATTAAAAATGCCAAGAAATTATCATCTTGAATAATCCTTTATCCAAGTATAAACAAACTAAGTTTGCATGTTAAGTATTTTCATGACTAAAGTACCTGTATATAAAGGCTAATGACTTCACATTAATTGCCTTTGTATCCTATAATGTAAAGCACATCATTTTAGGTGTGTATAATGCTAGGCATTATGGGAAGGGCCATAGAAACCTAGACTGGTTTCGACCATTACTGAGGCCTCACAAGACCCAAGGAGATCTCAAGGTTGAAGTAATGCAGAAGTTGCATATATTCCATATACAAGTAGTGAAAAGGTGTCACACCTTATTATTAAAATACTCTGGATTGGTCGCGAAGATACTTCATGTGCAAACTTTGTTTGTTTATACTTGGATAAAGGATTAAAGATTGGGGATCGTTAGGGTCACTGAAGCACGCGGTGGTGGATTTGAGCTAGTAGAAAAAAGTGTTTTTTAAACCGTGTATAGTGTGAATTCTTTTGTGAATTGTGCTACATTTTTTTTCTCAGTAACACAAGTGTTCTTTAGTGGTTCTGCTTTTGGAGTTTTGTTGTTATATATAGTTATTTTTGAGTTAATGAGAAGGCGAGGTCACGGTCTGTGTCATCTGCGGTGGAAAAGGTAAGTTTTCGTTATTTAGTATTAGTTGACTATAGAGAGAGTGTGTGTGTATATAATACAGTGCTTATATAGTGTTTATATATATTTAGTGTTTAGTTTAGTAGTTCCTCGGCAGTAAGGAATGATGGCGTGATTGCAGCCAAGTCCTCTGCCGTTTAAGAACTCTATTTTACGTAACATAATAAAGGAATTTGTGGCATGTATGCGTCCTGGGAGTTGGATATGTGGTGGGTGAGAGAAGGGGAGTGCGTATATGTGCAAATTGTAGGCAATGTGAGGAATTCAATGAATTAGATATTTCGATAACTGACCTAGTTGCATCACGGATGGGAAATGAATGCCAGGAGACGAGTAGTATGATAGGAGAGAATGATAAAATAAGAGTCAGGAGTGTGGAAGGCTTGAACAAATGCAAAGTTTTCGGAGATGGTCTTGATTGGGAGAATGCGAGATGGGCTAAGAGAGGGATAGATGATCTGAAAGAGGAGGTGGAATGTCTTGTGAATGAGACGAGAAGTATGAAAGATGAGATTAGGAGAATGGAAGAGATGAATGCAAGGCGAATCAGAGTAGGAGCGAGAGAGAGTTTTGGGAATGATAGAAGAGGAGAGAATAGAAACAGTAGAAGAGAGGGGGGGTGGTGAGAGAGAGCTATGGGAATGATAGAAGAAGGGGAGAATGGAAACAGTCAGAGAGAGGAAATGAGAAGAATGCGAGGGAGTGCTGGAACCAGGGATAGAGTGATGCCAGGACAGCGGGTAAGTAGGGGGAACATAGAAAGAAAGGGTTACAGGAGAGTGAGTGAGGGATGCAGGTGAGCAATCAAGGAACAGAGTAGTAAGAGGTGTGATGTATACAGACTCGATGATCCATGGTGTGCAAGACAGGATGCCAGAGGAGTGTTTGCCTGGAGAGACAATAGAAAGTGTAGCTATGGCAATTAAGAGAGGTGAAAGAATGGATGAAATGATTGTGATGGTGGGCACGAATGACTTGAGATGCAATGTAAATCGGGTGGCAAGAGATCTGAGATTCTTGCTTGAAGTTGTGCAAAAGAAAACGCAGAGAGGAAAGATTGTGTGTGCGTGTTGCCCAGATATGATAGTGACAAGCTGAGCAGAAGAGAAGTAATACTGAATAGCATAATAGCGAGAATATGTGGATGCTTGGAGGGCATTTGAGGACAGAAGAGAACTGTATGCGAGAGATTGCTGTTCTCTAAATGAGTCAGTGTGTCAATGCAGGGAAACTAGAATTCCCAGGGTGGATGGTAGCAGGGGTGGCATCTTGTGGGAATGGGTGCTTGGGGGAAGGGGGAATGACATCAGGTAACACTGAGTCCAGTGGGGTCGAGAGGGGATAATGATAGGTACAGAAGCAGTGACATTTTTATGCTTTATACTAATGCCAGGAGTATCCGAAATAAAGAATTGGTGGCGCTGATAGCATCAGCCTGGCCAAAGATTATTGGGATCTCTGAGACGTGATTGAAGGAGGATGATATAATAACAGGAATTGAAGTAGCAGGGTACAGCATTTTTCGGCAGGATAGGAAAGGAAAATGTGGTGGTGGTGGTGGTGGAGTACTGCTTATGATAAGTGATGACTTATGTCCCCTAAGAATGGAGGCTTTGGAAGGCAGTGACACTAATGGTTTTGAAAACATGGTGTAAGGTGGTAGTGGCCAAGACAGGATATTTAGTGTGGCATTGCTACAAACCAAGGAGTACAGAGGGTGGGGAGCAGGAGATGTTTAGGCAGTTAAGCTTGGCAAGTATAAGAAGAATGATTGTTAATGATGGGAAATTTTAACTACAGCAGTATAAGCTGGGAAGAGGAAAATGCATGTAGTAATAAGGGAATGGAATTTATAGAATTCTTGAAGGACAAATGTCTTGGGCAATATGTAATAGAGGGAACAAGAGGTTCAAGAGTTTTAGATTTGGTAATAGCATCAAAGAGCTGATAATAAGTGAGATGACATCTCTCCCACCAGTTGGAGAGAGTGACCATGTGGTTTTGACTTGGAAGATAAATAGACATGCAGGTGTATCAAAGAAAAGGGAACGTATGTGGATTTATAAGGCAGGTGATTATAATAGTCTTAGGTATCGACTAGGGGCAGTTCCATAGAGGACAGAATTGGAAGGCCAGGATATCATTAGTGCTTGAGAAATTGTGAAGGAATATTTGTTAGCAGCAATAGTAAGCTGTATTCCTCAAGTGAAGAAGTGGATGACAATATCAAACAGGAACTACAGTTGAAAAAGAGATTATGGAAGAGAGATAAGGAGAGGGGTGGAAGGCAAATACATGAAGAATATAAGATGCAGACCAGGAGAGTGACTAATATGGTGAGGAAAGTCAAGATGGGAATATGAGAAGAGATTCGCACTAAGATCGAGAAATTCCTAGGGAATTTTTTAGCTATGTGGCCAGTAGGAGGAGAAATGATTGTGGAAGAATGACATTGCAGGATAAAAATGGGAATAGAGTACTGATGCAGAGGACATAGTGGAGTTGTTCCATGAGCACTTTATTAGAGTATTTCATCCTGGAGAAGAATGTTTTAACACTAGAGGGATAAGGGAGGTTCAGGATTTAGAGGTGTTCCAAATACTGAGTACTCTGGATATCAGTAAAGCTGTGGGACTGGATGGTATTTCACCAACAGTTTTGAGAGAATGTGCCAAAGCACTGAGCTCCATTGACCTGGTTTTCATTAAAAGTCTGGCTGCAGAAAAGGTACCCAAGGAATGGAAGGAAGGTAAGATAGTGTCGCTGCACAAGGGTGGTAGCAGACTGGAAGTGTAATTATAGGCTAGTGTGTGTGTCATCAGTAGTTGTTAAGGTCTTGAAGAAATTAGTGAGAGACTATATACAGCGGTGGGCAGATCAGGGTAATGTTATCTGTGAGAATCAACATGATTTGTTAAGGGGTGCTCTTGCTTTAGTAATATGATTGGCTTTTATAATAATGTGACAAGAGCAGTTGGGCATATACTGCCATTTTTTTGGATTTTGCAAAGGCATTTGACAGGGTGCCATATGATAAGCTGATATTTATGTTGCAGCACATGGGTTTAAATGTCGGGTTAGTCAAATGGATTCGGGATTGGCTGTCTGATAGGTATCAGAGAGTTGTTGTTGGTGGGGCAATATCAAGGAAGCAGAAGGTAACAAGTGGGGTTCCACAAGTCTCAGTACTGGGACCTGTATTGTTCAGCCTTTGATACTGTCAATGGATTGCAAGGGGATATTCAGTTGCTTGCAGATGATGTGAAGCTGGGAAGGGTTATCAGTAATAGTGCGGATGTGGCAGCCCTGCAAGAGGATTTGAATAAGCTAGACAGATTGGTAAATGAATGGGAGGTATCAGTTTAATGCGGCAAAATGTAAGGTCTTGAGGTTTGGGACACATCGATGGGACGCTGCATACTCTATTGGAGGAGCTATACTGGAGGAAGTAGAGGAGACGAGAGATCTGGGGGGTGATGATTGATAGAAAACTGAAATTCAGGGAACATATTGCAAAGGTAGTGAAGGTAACCCAGAGGACTGCTGCAATACAGAGAAGGATGCTGACATGCAGAGATAAGGGTTATCATTCCGTTGTATAAGACCTTTGTTCAGACCACACTTAGACTATTGTTCTCAAATTTGGTCCCCAGGATTTGAAGGGGATAAATTAATTGTGGAAAGGGTACAGAGGCGGATAACAAAGATGGTTTCAGGACCGTACAATGTCAGTTATGAGGATCGACTGAGGGAATGTGAACTGTAGAGTTTGGTGGATAGAAGGAGAGGTGATATGATTGAGACTTTTAAACTGATGAGAGGCAGTTACAGGGTAAACATTCGGGAGTTCTTTCGCTTGGTGGAATGGCAGAAAGGAGTGATGACAAGGGGCCATTCCTGGAAGTTATGAAAGGAAGATGTGAGCAAGAACGGTCAATGAGTGGTATGATAGACTTTGTGTTTCCTAAGAAGGACCTCCCATGATGAGTCTTTTGACTCCATGCAGGCCTGAATAATAATAATAATTAATCAAGAATATGATTTCTTGGCATTTTAAATTTAATCCTTCTATATGTATCCTTCATTTTGAACTGCTGAATAATCAATTGTATTACCCATACTTGGTAATATAGTTGATTATCAGTTGAATGACAATATTAGTATTCAGATAAGTAATTAATAAGTAAATTAGCATTGTAAAGAATAATTAATGTGATATAAGGATTATTAAGATTTCAGTTGGTTGAATGATATTCATCAGCATTACTAAACATATTAGTATTGTTCTGTTGTACATATGATATTTGCATAAAAATATTAAACCAAAATCAAATATAAATCTTAATAAGCACAAGCTAACTTAGAGCGAGAGGGGAAAAATTTTGCATGGTGTTTATCTATTTTGTCAGACCAAAGTGGTAATAGTGTACTGCTCACAATCTACATTTTTTTTAGCTTAATTTTTTTTTTTAATCAGTTGGTCTGGGTTGATAAAAAAAAAAAAAAAAAAAAGCATGGTTTTTGGGGTATTCAGGTGCTTCTGTTTTCTCCTCAAAAATGAATTGAACACATTTTTTGCAGTAGCATTAAATTTACTCTACCATGCAATACAAATCAGGTAATTTGTAGAGTCCATGGTGTTTGTTTCCAGCACAGGACTTAACATCTTCTAGCACAAGGTGGTGGAAATAATACTTGTAAATGAGTTTAAGATACATTATGATGGAAATAATGACAATTAACTGGGTTCATAGAATCTTGTGACACCACAGAGATTAAATATTGTTATTTAAAAAACAGACAATATCAGTAAAATAGTCTTAATTTATTCCTGCTAGTTATCTAATTTTTGCAAACTAATGAAGTAATCTCACCTGTGTAAGTGATGTATCAAATATGCTAAAGTAGAAAAATGCACAGGAGGAAGCTGACTGACTAATTTTTGAAGTTCATCGACTGCTTCAAGTTCCGAACGGCATCTGTCATCTCTTACTGAGGGATAGTCCTATTCAATTCAGATCATATTTTGTGATAGCAAGGATGAACAAAATTGTGTCAATGACTTTAACAGTAGTTCTTATGGTAACAATATTAAACTTATCTGTGAAACATTTTTTAAGTCTGATACAGTAAAACTTCATGGAACAGGCTATGCATTCAAATTTTCCACATAGGAAAGATTGAAGAGATATATCGTGTATTAGTCAGTAGTGTAGCAAGGCTCGACTATTTATTATTCATTACACCTCTTCAGTGGTATTAATAAACAAATTGGTACATCGGCCAGCCTGGCTGACGAAGTGTCTTTTCCTTCCAATCAGCAGGCTGTGGATTTGAGTATCACTGTGCAGGGTGCAACCACTATTTTTTCTTACTTGAGGTCTAGAGTGCTTTACACAAAAAAAGCCATGTTTAGTCTTCAACAGCAGGATTTCTGATTTTAATCCTTAACCAACCCCCACCCCACAAGTACAACAACAAAAAAAAATTATGCAACTAATCTAGCTGCAGGTTCAAATGCCACCATGGATGCTTGTGATTTTCATTGCATAGCAAGACCACTGCTCCACTGACTGGAGGCTGAAGTGAAGACATTCTATGTTTGGTCTCTAAAGCAGGATTTCTGGACCAGGTAAAAAAATAAATAAAGTACAAAAAACAATATAAGAAATACATAAAAATAGAAGAAAATCATTTCCCACCAAAGACAAGAATGTACTATAGGTTCACAAGAACTGCTGTACTAGTTTCAAACTATCTTTAAAGTACAAATGAAATTGTGATGAAACCCAAATCACTACAATTAAGTGACTTGTAGAAACAATTCAAAACTAGAACTGGAAAACAGAAAGAATTAATCTTTCTACCTTCTAGGACTATAAATATACATTAATTTATAGGCTATGGATTGGCCCAAAGGTGGTTGGATTTTGAATATATTAATGTAGCCATTCTTGTTGAGTACTCCATTGCTTATGCTGACTTTGCTAATTACTTGAATAACAAATGGTCAGCATCACTGCACTCCAGCCAACAAGCTGTGGATTCTGAGTCCAAAATGGCACGAATGTGTGTGTGAATTTCTTAGGTGGAATGAATTTCATCACCTAGTAGAGTCCATCACTCAGCTTACTGAAGGTGTGAAATGGCTTCAAATTACCACGTTTAGTTTCTAAAGCAGTTTCTCCAGATTACCTAACCCCCTCAATAAACCACTCAGTGCTTATGTACTACAGATTTACAACCATAATGTTCAAAAATGTAATAAGGACAAGAGCCTTTTTAATAGTGCATTATTAAACAGGAAAGTGATATCTGAGCTGTGATCGCTGTCTGAATTTTTGATGATGAAAGTTTCTAAACTAGTTTTGAAATGAATGGATTTTTTTTTTTTTTTTTATAAAGGAAGGGAGCTTTCTGAGAGAAGGATTGTGATTCTGTCAACTGTTCACATATGCATTATTATTATTGTTGTACAGGAACCTCCATGGAGTACAAAGACTCATCACAAGAGATTAAATTTAAACACACAATCTATCCTTGAAACCATTAACAGACAAAGCACTCACAACTGACTAAGGCAACCCATTCCATTCATTCACCACTCTCCAAGTGAAAAATCCAATCCTCGTGCCCTTGCTAACCACACTCTTATAAACTTCTAGGGATGACTTCTTGTTCTGCCTCCTCTAGTCAAATGCTGAAACACTGTCCCTGCATTTATAAATATTTCTATAGTCTAAATATTTCCATGAGAAATGTTCATCTGAAATAGCATCAATAATTCCCCCACTTAGTATTAAGCTCGTTGGAACATATGCAGCTGCTGCTGAACATCCCTTCACAGTGCACCTTGAAACCAACAAAACAACTTTCTTTTCCTCCTCCTCCATCCCTGCTACTGCTGTATTGTGGAACAGTCTTCCCCTGATGTGTTTCCCAAGGAATACAATATACGGTCTTTTAAATCAAATATAAACAAGTTCTTAATTTCTCAACCAAACCCACTACCCATGTACAGTACTAATATACTATAGAGGTTAATCAACCAATCTCTTGTATATGGGCCCAACATAAAAAATTCTATAAAGTCGTTTAAGTGACTAAAATGTTTTTATCATATCTCTGCCTTTTTTGCCTATCAGCCAACTTCTGCAATACTATTCTATCTATCCTAAACTATTCTCATAGGAAGCATTCCACAGATTACTCACCATCTTCGTCACTTGCCTCTGGATCCTCTCCACCACATCCTCATTGCCAAGAAATGCAGGTGACCAGACCTGAGCAGTAATCCAGGTGATTGATCTTATCAATTCTTCATAAAGTGGACTGATAGATCCTTATCTCTGCTTGTTAATGTGTTTTTCAAGAACCAAGTAATCCTGTAAACTATCATGGCTACTTGAGCAATATATCTAAACTTCAACTCTATATCTACTACTACTATTCCCAAATCCCTGGCTTCATCAATTTCCAAGAGTACAGTTCCCTCAATGCGATACACAGCTTGTAAGCTTTGTATCCCAGAATGCATAACTTAAAACTTTTCCACATCAAATTGACATGTTTTGCTCATATTGTCAGCCTATTTAAATCATCATGCAAGGCTCCCTGATTAACTATTAGCCTACCCAACTTTGCATCATCAGCAAACAACTGAAGATATCTTCATTCAAATTATTTCCTATATGATTCATGTACAAATTAAACAGCAGAGTCCTATGGCACACCACCACTAGTCACCTGCCTTCTCCTGGATTCTGCTCCTCCACATACTACTTTCTGATATCTAAACATCAGCCACCATTTTATCTACACCTTGACTACCAGAATAAGAAGTCATCCCTAGAAGTTTAAAAGAGTGTGGTTAGCAAGGGCATGAGGATTGGATTTTTCACTTGGAGAGTGGTGAATGAATGAAATGGGTAGCCTTAGTCAGTTGTGAGTACTTTGTCTGTTAATGGTTTTAAGGAAAGACATGATAGATATTGTGTTGGATAGCACTGCTGCAATGAGTCTTAGAACTCCATATCGCAGAACAAGAAGTCATCCCTGGAAGTTAGCAAGGACATGAAAATTAGATTTTTTGCTTGGGGAATTGTGAAACTGAACTTTTCAAAAATATAAGAAACTAGTGGTGCCACCTGTTGTATCTTTTTGTTATTGAAAGCAGCAACCTTCATTAGTGTTGTGTCAACTGTTTATGACATTTGGAAGTTTATTTTCCACTTTCTCTAAATCCAGAGTAATTTAATAATAAAATGGTACACCTTTTGGCAACTTGTATAGGTAAATATGACCTCTCCATTGCTTCTGCCTTAGTATCACCACTTCTGGGTATTGCTCCCACTGACAAGACCTCATTAAAGGTCGAAACTGGTCTGGGTAGTGGCCCTTTCCTTAATGCATAGCATTATACATCTCCACAAGGAGATGTGCTTTGCATTATGGGAGATACTGAGACAAGGAGTGATGAGAGTTTGGTCCACCTTTACTACCACTTGCTTCAGACACAAACTTTGTTTGCTTACACTTGGCTAAAGGATTAAACTAAATTTATTATATGTTTATGACATTTGTTTCATTAGAAGAAGTTATAGTGACAGTGTGTTTTGACGAACGGTTGGTCGTCATGATATTCATGCCATACACGACGAATTCTCGCTACCAATTGCTTCAAAACTTCAAAGTAAAACTCACCATTGACCATTTGGCCAGGCAGAACGAATTCTTTGTGGATAATACCCTGGAATCATAGAAGCAAATCAGCATTATCTTTACTTTTGAGTTCTCCAAGCGACTTGTTTTCGGATGCCCCTCTTCTGGTGGTCTCCACTCAGCACTTTTGTTTCAGGCTCATACTCAAAACACCAAGTTTCGTCACCAGTAGCGATCGTTTCAAGGAAGTTTGAGTCCTTACGAGCGATTTTAATGAGGTCCTTGTAGTGTTCAATTGGATTCATTTTTTGATCATCGGTCAACTTGAGGGGAACAAATCACGAATTCAATTTACTTGTGCACAGTTGATTTTGGAATCCCCAATTCATCTTCAATCAATCTCATGGAAGATTTCGGGTTTTCTTTGATGAAATCACACACTTTTTGGATGTTAACTTCGCTCAGTCTAGTTTTTGGACAGGCCCGGCTTTTCGTTGTCCTCAAGCATCGCACGACCACTTTGAAATAGCTTAAACCACTCGTAAACTTGAGCGTGCTGGATAAGCATTCATCACTGTATGCTTTTTTGAAGCATTTGATGCATTTTGGTAAAACTTTTACCAAAAGTTTAACACACAAGTCAATCACAGCTCTGTTTGAAACTCATTTTCCAATCGTTCGTCAAAACACACTGTCACTCTTGGCACTATAACTCTGCCTCTAACGAAACAAACGTCATAAATAGTTGACACAACACTAATGAAGGTTGCCGATTTTGACAACAACAACAAAAAAAAAAAGATATAACAGGTAGCACCACTAGCACCTCTGTCCAAAAAGAAACAAAAAGTTTGGTTTCTTTTTGGACAGAGGGTGTATATCACCAGTTTCATATCCATCCCCATTTCTTACAGTTTGCATAGCAGAGTTCCATGTGGTATCCTGTCAAATGGCTTTGCAAAATCCTGCAATATCATTGTGTAGCCACTCTTTTTATCCAACTGAGCTGTCACTTTATTATAAAAAGTTAGTAGATTACTGAGACATGACAACCCTTCACAAAGCCATGCTTTCCCTCTTAGAGTATCATATTCTTATCTACCCATTCCTTAATTCTCTTTTTCACCAACTTTTCCAGTACTTTTACTGCCACTCCTGAGATACTGATTGGTTTATAATTTGCTACCAGACTTAGATCCTCTTCTACTACAAAGGAATTATTTTACCTCCCCTTCCACTCTCTTGGGAATTTGCCTGAGCCAAGACTTAAACAGTTTAGTTAAAGGCATTGTCAGTTCCTCTGTACATTCTCTTAAAATGCAAGCTGATATCCCATCCAATCCCACAACTGTATTTGTATTCAGATTCTGCACTATCCTAAGTACCTCCAATTTATCAACCTCTATTCTCATATCAGTCCCTTTCACCTCTGCCATAACGATATCTTCACTTGGATGATATACCCTTGCAAAATGATCACTCATTAGCTGAACAATTTTGTTTTTATGGTTACCTACCATCTGCCCTCATTAAAGTTATTCTTCCTCCTACTTGCCACATAATAAAAAAACTCTTTGCGATTTCCTTTTCCCTGCTTGGCTATTTCTTCTAAAAATCTAATTTTGCGTTCATTACCATGAAAGTCATCTTTCTTGTTTGATACTTGACTGTTCATGAGTTAGCTGATTACCTTTCTCCTTATGTACCCTCCACAACATTTTCTTTTCTTGCAGCTTCTGCTTAATGATACTACTCATCCAACTAACTCCTACACAATTTAACCTCCTGACCTTGCGTATGAGTGTGATATTGCTTCTTTCAGATACCCCTTGACTATCCTTCATGCTCTGTGAACATCCTTACCTTGCAGATCTTTATGCCATGGTACTGCTTCAAGCTACCTCCTAAGTGTATCATCATCATCACCTGCCTTGTAGTTCCACATGTACCCTTTCTTAACTGGAATTTCCATGTTTTGCTACCACACAATTCAAGACCAAATGATCAATTTTCCCAATGTAGCCACCTTAGTTATGGAGAGGTCTTCTGGTCCTATAACCAGATCCAGCACTCTACCCCAAATCCTTTCCATCACATTCTGCTTTAAGTAATTAATTCTCAGTAGGTGTAGAAATTCCATTTCCTTCCTGCCACATGATCTTTCCTTCTACCAATCTATATCTCTGAAGTTGAATCGCCTCATAATAATTATTTGACTTGCACTCATTGTACTAATCTATTGATGCATGTCTTCCACATCATCCCTGGCCTATAGCAGCAACCAATTTTATATTTTGTCCTGTTGGCCTCACTCTCAACCAGATTGACTCCAAAGAACTGCCATTTGCCTGACTGACTCCTACTCTTGTTGGTTGCATTCATCTGCTATCATCAGCAATACCCTGTCTACTCTATCCACCTTGAAAATACCATTACATTCTATACCTGTAACTATGTCACCGGCTGTTAAGTCTTACTAATGTTTAAAACTTTTGGTGAGGTTGCACTAACTAATGCCAAAAACTCCTTGCACACAAACTGTTTGTTTGCATTTGGGGTGGTGTGTGTGTGTGGGGGGGGATTAAAACAAGAATATAATTTATTGAGTATAATACAATAAACTACTTTCAATCCAGTTCTAGATAGCCCCATACTATGAGACTATTTTGACTAATAAATACCTTGTGTTATGTGATAATTTTTTTTTTGTTCTCTAACAACGCTAGTTTGAAATCCAGTGAAATGTTACCAGCTAAACAAATTATATTTTGTTCTTTTAGTGTTGCAAGTTTTTAAATAATTAAAATGAATGAATGTCAGCAGCTAATTCTTTCTAAATGTATTTATCAGAGAGAGAAGTAAACTGGCACAGATTATACATACCTTTGCCAACTTGATAAAATCTGGATACAATTTAAAGCTAAGAAGTGGTTCTGGAAGCTTAAAAAAAAAGTAAAAATAAATAAGTAAATATCAATATTATTTAGGAAAACAAAAAGTATTGTACATTAGCAAACAAATTAATCCATACACTCGCATTTTAAAGAAAAATTTTAATTTCTCTAGAAAACAAGTACAAAAATTAAATCCAAACTTTACCTATTAATTTATGTTATCCTTTGTGTCGCAATTTAATTTTCCGTCTCTTTTTTACTATGGTCCACAAATTTTCTATTGGGTTAATGTCAGGAGAGTTACCTGGCCACTGAAGCAATGAGATGTTGAAATTTTTGAGGAACTTTTTCACTTTTTTTTAAAGTGTGGCATGGAGGGAGATACTGTTGAAAGATGAGTTCTTTGTTTTTCTGGATCTGTGGATCTAGATTCGTTATACCTGAAATGATCCTGGACCATCGTGTGTAAAAGAAACCCAGAACATTTTTTGAAGTCTTCTCAGCTGCTGATTTGAGAACATAGGGTTCTCACTCTTTGTGGACCAAGAAATGGCTTTCATCTGAGAATATGACCTTCCACTTCTCAACAGTCCAATCTTTGTACGGTTTTGCCAATTGGAGTCTATTTTTTCAATAGTTATTTGTTTTTTGGTCTGTGGACAGTCCTTTCAACAATCTTTGGACTGTCATCTCATAAACATTAATCCCACTAGTGCCAAGTCTCTATTTAAGTCTACAGCAGACAATCTTTGATTCATTTTGCTTTTCCTAACTAGCAAACAACCTTGAGTAAGTGCAATTTTCCTTTTTCTTTTCTCTCAGGAGAAAAGGTAACTGTCTCTCTAAACCTCTATAAAATCACATTAACAGTACCCAAACTAACACCACACGCACGCATCGGCAATTTGTCTTTGAGTTACAGATATGTGCTGAGAAAGAGTACATATTTTTGAATGCTTTCATGGAGATGCATCCATTTTATAGTTACACAAAATGAATAAAAAACTACGAATGTCAACTTGTTTAAGCGCCTCTGTAGTGCAATCGGAAGAACAATGGTACATTGCATCCTTCGATTGGAAAAGGCCTAAGTTTGATTCTCATCATGATAAGAGGAATCTTTATATGGTTTTTTTTTCAATTGAAAGTGAGTTAGCTGATCTCATAAGGAGGTGGTAGGGTTTTTTCTACTAGAAAATTGAGTTTTTCATCCTTCATACAGGCAAATCGGACTTGAAAACACATGCAATTTACAGACAAAAAATACTCATGGTGGAGGGCAGTAGATGGTGTTTGTGGAGATGATGATGGTAGTGGCAGTTCGTTGTAGTTGGTGGATTAAGTGGCAGAGATGGAGAGCTGTAGAGTAGGTGCCCTCCCTCGATGAGTCTTTGGACTCATTGGAGGTGTCACGTAATAATATTAAAAATGTACAACACTATTAATAAACATTGTAGAAACACTTAAAACAGGCAGCACTCAACCAAAATAGTTAACCAAAATTACTGCGAACTGAAACAAAAACCAAACCAAAATCTTGATGAAATTTCTGCTTGTTCGGATTAATTTGTTCACTACTGTATATTTATATTTGGTGTCTAATAAAAGATATAAATAAAAATAAATTTCAGACATTTGGGTCATATGGTGTATGCAGGGTTTTCTTGTACCATAAATTAAAATCAGAGTTGAAATTGAATACAGTAGCTTTGGTGGGTGAGAACAGATCTGACCTATTTGTCTGATATGATAAAGAGAATTTTTTTTTGCAAGAATACCATTTACAAGAATGAAAGTAGTTACAACTACTTTGCAATGTGCAGAATGACTAAAGAGCAGTGCTTGCAGGTGGTTTAATTTTTGCAGCCAATTTTAGACAAACTATATGGCTCTTAAATGGTTTTTGCATATAAATTGGATATTCTATAATTTTGGATTTCTGGAAATTATTTCCACATAGAACCAAGATTAACAGTAAGAGAAAAAGGATTAAGCTTTATGCATAAGGAGATCTTGAGTATAAAGTTAGGATTTTTTACATTCTGCATCTTTCTGTAGTTGACATTTTCTGGATGTCTACATTTTCTGTATCTTTAGATTTTTCTCCTTCTCATCTATTACAAACTACACTCAATGGATAAAACATTAGAGATAACTACCTAATAGTATGTTTGTCCTCTTCTGGCGTGAATAACAGCCTGTACTCTCTGAGGCATTGACTCCACCAGCTGTCAGAGGTAATTCCAGCCATGCCTGTTGCAGCATTGTTCACAACTGTGCCTTAGACATCTGTCCTAGATACATGGATCTGGTGTCTCGCTCTACAGCATCCCAGAGAGATTTGATCAGATTTAATTCTAGGGACCTTGGAGGCCAATGGATGGTCTCAAACTCAGATAAATGTTCCACGAGCCATGTCTGGGTGGTTGCAGCCTGCTGCATTGTTCTACTGAAACAGAACATTGTGGCAGGCTGCAACCATGACTTCTGGTTGTGTCTGGAGAGGTCTGACTTCTCCAGACACACCAAGGGACCTAATGTATCAAATGAGAAGGCTCTCCAAACCATCACAGAGCCGACCTAGCACAATGGGCCATGGCCTTATGCTGTTGACACCACACTCATACCCTCCTGTCAGCTCAGTACAACTGATAACAGGATTCATCAGACCACATGACTGTGGTCCACTCTGCAGCGATACAGTTTTGATGGTCTTGACACCAGGTGAGGCACAATGCTCGATGTGGAGCATGATTAGGGCATTGGCTCCCATAGCCCATGGTATGCAGAATATGTCATACTCTTCACTAATGCTGTTTGGACCTCCAACATTGAAACTGGATGTGATTTGTGTTTGCCGTTGCTCCGCAACTGGTCTGTATGAACCTGTACAGTGTACGTCAACCCAGTCATAAATGGCATGTGGTCAATCACCACTTGAATGCTGGTACGTCTATTGATGGTATACTCATGGCAGACCCTTGATACAGTTGCCCTTGAGAACCGGTTCTTACTACTTGGGCAATAGAATGACCCATCTGTCTTGCACTGATAATACATCAACAATCAAAGTCTCTAAGATCGCCACATTTACTCATGTTCATCAATTGCAATACACTGTTGGGAAGCCCCACTGTCTGTATTTGGTTTGGGTACATTTCACTCTGCATGCAGGGGGGGATGTCAGTGTCAGCTTTCCATCACCCCCTATCTCAAATGTTTTGTCTATTGAGTATATCACACATAATTACTGTTGTATTAGTATTATTATTGCCTTAATAATAATAGGAAGCTAAGTGAACTGATAGTGTTAAGAGTGCTTTAAATGATCAAAATGCAAGAGCTGATCAAATGAGTTATATAGGGGATGTCCACTTACTGTGATCAACAAGCAATAGAGGACCATTTACATAACATTATCTAAATATTGTTTTGTTTCTATTGCTATGATACAGTATATCACACCTTATGTGCTCTTTCCTTTTTCAAGAAATATGTAGGTTAGAATAAACACAACTAGAAATTACACTTTGATATACAAAGTGTACAAAAATTTAACATAAAATTTAAATGCAAAACATTATTTTTGAAATCTGCTCAAAAACATATTAATACTTAAACTGAAGTATTCGTAACATTCCATTTTATAAAAAGTAAAGTTGAAAATTATAAGAAAAACATAATTTTTTTTTTATTTTTAGAACAAGTTACCAAACAAAAAAGACAACTCATCTAAGAAATCACAGTTCAAGGTGCACTATTTAACTCATTAAATAGTGCACCTTCAGCTAGATTAGGTGACTATTTAGCTGAAGGTGCATTCCCTAATGATGAAGTTCCTCATTCATTTTTATAGTTGCTTATGGATAAGAGTTGCTCCACTATTTTTGGAATGGGAAATCGAGTGAGTTCCCATTCTCTTGATGTCATTGATGTGCAATATCAGTCATACATGGATAATCAAATCCATAAACTTATTTTTAGGTTCGTCAGTTCTGTTTTTGTAACTAGGTAAAGAATTAACCACCTCAAAATAAAAAAAAAATAAAAAAATGTACTCTATAATATAAAATGATAAGCTTTTTTTGTAACGTTTTCGTGTCACGTTTTTTGTCAAGTTTTTTGAAACTCGAGAGCTTCAAAACGCTAGCCTGAGTGTTCAAAATTCGAGTCATCAGAATTCAAGAAGAACCAGCCTACCAGTTCGGAAGTCGGGGAGCAGAACTCCCCACCCCTCTTCAAGTTTTCAAAATTCGAGTCATCAGAATTCAAGGAGAACTGGCCTAACAGTCCGGAACTTGGGGGGATGGGCACTGGGGGGGTACATTGACTTGGTGATTGGATATGTTCATCTTTTTTTGACTGACTGAAACCAAGAAAATAGATAAGTTAATTTAATGGAGCACATGTTTTGTCAAAAATGACTTCTTCAGATGTGGTAACACTTAAAAGCAAATTAAAAAAATAAAAAACCATAAAAACACTGAATTGAAATTAGAAGAATATCTAAATTACTACACAGAACTGTGGACAGACAAATATTTTAAAAAAAGACAACTGGCAAACAATTAACAAAAATGAAAAGGAAATAACTGAAGAAGAATTAGAAATCAGCCTGAAAGAAACAAGAAACGGAAAATCACCTGGAGAAGATAAGCTAGGTTCAGAACTATATAAATACGCAGGAACAAGATTCAAAGGAAGACTCTTATTATTTTTAAATAAAATTTACTCAACTGGTATCCCCCCAATAGAATGGAAAAAAGCAATTGTGATTCCTATCTTTAAGAAAGGTAATAGAGATGACCCTAAAAACTATAGAGGTATCAGTATACTAAATTCATGTTACAAAATATATAGCAGAATCTTAAATAGCAAACTAATGAAATATTCCGAAAACTTTATTCTAGAGGTACAAAATGGATTTAGAAAAGGACGATCATGTATAGACCCAGCCTTCTGCCTAAAATTAATAATAGAGAAAAGAAGAGAATATAATTTAGAAACACATATTGCATTTATTGACTTTGAAAAAGCATTTGACAAAGTTAAAAGAAACATATTATTTAACATATTAAAAGAAAGACAAATACCAAATAATATCCTAAAAGCTGTCACAAGTATATATGAAAATAATCAAATACAAATAAGATTAAATCACGAGCTATCATATACAAGAGAGATAAACCAAGGGGTCCGACAGGGATGTCCCCTCTCAGCAACTCTTTTTAATATCTACTTAAATGAAATAATAATAAAATGGAGTAAAAATTTACATCAAGGAATTAAACTTTCACCTACAGTTAACTTAAACACTCTCCTCTTTGCAGACGACCAAATAATAATTACAAATTCTGAAGATAACTTACAGAAAGCTATTTTAAATCTAAATGAGATATCCAAAGATTATGGTATGATGATATCAACGGAAAAATCAAAAACTATGGCCTTTAAAGTACAAGATCCAGCAAGAACTAAAATAGTATTAGATAACAAGATCTTAGAACAGGTGAATTCATTTAACTAACTAGGATGTATGATCACTTATGAAAATGAAAAAGATATAAACATAAAAATTGCAAAATATTTAACAATAACAGGAGTAATTAACTCTATATTTAAACCAAACCAGGCCAAAAGTATACAATACATTAGCCCTACCAGTCTTAATGTATGGAAGTGAAATCTGGACAATAAAACAAAAAGACAAAGATTAACAACAGCAGAAATGAAGTTTATGAGAAAAACTGCAAAGTATACCCTATTTGATCACAAAAGAAATGAAGAAATTATGAAAGAATTAAACCAAGAACCAGTAATAGAAAAAATTAAAAAATATAAACATAAATGGATGAAACATGTTCAAAGAATGAAAACAAAAAGATTACCAAAACAAGCCTTAAAGTACAAGCCATTAGGAAAAAGAAAACCAGGACGTCCTCTTAAACGATGACTTCTAAGGCCGGAACAGGCCATACTAGGCCTAAATCCTTGATACGTATGATGATGATAAAAACACTTATTATAATAAGACTTGTGAACTTCAGGTGTTACCACACCTGAAGAAGTCATTTTTGATGAAACATGTTGTGTGCTCCATTAAATTAACTTGTTATCTATTTTCTCGGTTTCAGTCAGTCAAAAAAAAAAAAAGTATATATATATATAGTGAATCACTAAAGCTTTTAAGAATAAAAATTGTTCAAATGTTCTGAAACCCAAAACATGCTCATCTGTAATTTTTGAGTGCAATCTCTTTAGTGTTATATGTGACAAGTGACTACAGAATGCTTATTCTCATATCACAAATAATTTCTGCCAACCATTTCAAGCGGCTTCTTTTCAGGAAACAGTAACATTTCCTCCTCTTTCAGTTTAACCACTTTTATGGAGCTTTGGCATGCATCCTTACTAATGTCATTTACAGTTGGCCATGACCACAAAAAATCACATTAAGCAAACACCCACAATAACAGTAAGTTATATTAAAAAAGAATATATGATCAGTTTTGTAAAGTATTTCTCTAATATTTTTAATTGATTATTATACATTATTTGCCATTCATCAAAGTATACAGGGCCATCTAAAAGATGGTGCCAACTATACTTATGATTGTTATTAGATTAACTCTCCTGAAGTCAAGGACATTGAGGGAGAGAGAAGTTTATACATTATGTACAAAATTTACCTAGAAAGTCTTTCCTGCAACATAACTATCATAGTGAATTCATCTACACTTTTAATCACAACACATTCAGGCAATGCATTCCACTCACCCACTATTTTCCATGAGGAAAAAAAAAAGGTTAAAATAAACACAACTGGAAATTTCACTTTAATATACAAAGTGTACAAAAATTTAACATAAAATTTAAATGTAAAACATTATTTTTGAAGTTTAAGCCCTCATTCTTGTCCCTTTTTGTTCTACCATGTTGTGTGGTATCCTTATAACTTAACATTCTAAAGTGATGAAGTCATTTTTTTCAACTCCTCTACATCCTTTTCTAAATATCTTCATCCTGTCCAAATCCTGGTGTCCTGATGTGGCATAATCAGGGCTTATACAAATGAATCACTAACCATTTTATCTCTGCTGATTAATGTTCTTCTTAATATTGGAGCAATTCTCTGAGTTGTCTTTTACAACCTCTGAATTTCAAATTCTGATCCACTATTATCCCAGGATCCCATACTTCCATATCTAGAGTATGCAGTCTCCCATCTGCAGATCTCAAAGTTCAAGACTTTAAGATGATATCCCTATTCATCTACTCACTTTTCTAGCTTATTTAAATCCTCCTGAAGAGCTGCCACATCAGCACTATACTTAATAACCTTCCCTAGCTTCATGTATCAAAAATTCAATATCTTCCTGAATTCTAGTAACAATATCATTAATATAAAGGTTAAACAGTAATGGTCCTAGCACACAATCTTGTTGGATCCCACTGGTAACTATCCTTTTCCATATATAACCCTTTGATATCTATCAGAGAAAATTTCCAATCCACTTCATCAACTAAATATCCAAACCCTTATGTTACAGCTTAAATATTAGCTTATGTACAAATGCTTTTTGCAAAATCCAAACAACGTATGCATTTTTCACCACTCTTATTTTATTATAGAAGCTAACTAGATTACCAAAGTATGTCCCTTAACAAATCCATGCTGACCTTTAAGATATTATTCTTACCTGCCCAAGTCTGTATGAGCTCTTATCAATACATCCAATACCTTTAGAACCACAGAAGTGTTACAAATTAATCTATATTTTGATGCCTCTTCTCCCACTACCCTTGTCCGATGAAGGATGCTGCATAAGAGTAATCACAACTTGTGGCAAGATATCTTAGATGGATATACAAAGTTTTTTTCACTTGGTTATAATATAAATTAAACATGCCAAGAAACTGTATTCTTTCTTTTAGTGTTGCACAGTGATCAGCATTCATTTTAGAAATTACGGACTTTACAACCTTGTTATAAATAATTCTTTTAATTTCCCGACATTTCGATCTTCACATTAAGATCATCATCTAGAGTATATACAAGAACAAGCCGAGTTACATTACACACATTAGTAAGCTAAAGAAACAATGATTTGATCACCAGTTATTCTACTGGCATGACCTCTAGTCGGAAAAAAAATTGCAAATTAATTAATTATTTAGAAACTACATCAAAGCTAAATTCTATTTAAGATAACATGAGTAAAACATTCTTTCTTATAGATAGTCTTCTTTCAGTAACAACGATGTCCTATTTTTAACATTACAATTGTTCGGAGATTTCTGTGGTTAAGAAGTTCAATCGAATTATTTCGGTTTTGTGAACCACATTTTTATTAAAAAAGACTGTTTTTAAAACTAAACAAGTACTAAAAAACAAACCCGACAAGTTTCGTTAGTCGTCAGACTAACATCTTCAGGGGTAAAGAGAACTGACAGTTTAAAACACAAACTATAAGAAATTACGAAAAAACAAGTTCATTTGTTGTATTATGAACATCAAAAAAGTTTGTTAAAAAAACAATAACATATCTATACAACCGTTAATACGTGTTAGCTGAAAACAATGCTATTTGGTGTCATGTTCTGTGGTTCACTTTCACTCTGTCTGAGGTCTGAACTGGGTAAATTTTTAATAAACGCTGACCAAACTTGATTTAAAATCAAACCTTGATTTTTGTTTCATTGCATAGGAATTTTAATCATATTTGATGCCTCTTTGAATTTTCTTGTGAAACAGTTTTTATCAATGTAGGACATGTTTGTTCTATCCCAGAGTACATCGTGACCAGTAGAAGTGTGAAATCCCAAACCAGTACAGAAGAAAAGCAGAAAGAAGAAATACAATACTTAACACAGATCCTACAACTGAATGGTTTCAAAACTAAGATAATTAAGAAAATTCTCAATACAGCACCTACAAGAAACTTAAACAAGACTTCAAGAATGCAGTCACCCTTCCTTATATCAAGAATGTAACAAATAAATTAGCCAAACTTCTCTACAAGTACAACATAAAAGTGACTTTCCTACCACTTGAAAAAATATCAAAATCTCTTCATCCTCCAAAACCTCCACATCACCAAATGAAAAAACCAGGAGTTTATAATATTCACTGTTCCTGTGGCATCTGCTATGTAGGCCAGACGGGGAGATCGGGAGAAATCCGCATGGACGTACAAAAAAAGAGAGAACATAAGTCTGGTTTGGCATTTCACACAACTTCTACTGGTCATGATGTACTCTGGGACAGAACAAACATGTCCTACATTGATAAAAACTGTTTCACAAGAAAATTCAAAGAGGCAGCAAATATGATTAAAATTCCTATGCAATGCAACAAAAATCAAGGTTTGATTTTAAATCAAGTTTGGTCAGCGTTTATTAAAAATTTACCCAGTTCAGACCTCAGACAGAGTGAAAGTGAACCACAGAATGCGACACCAAATAGCATTGTTTTCAGCTAACACGTATTAACGGTTGTATAGATCTGTTATTGTTTTTTTAACAAACTTTTTTGATGTTCATAATATCAACAAATGAACTTGTTTTTTTGTAAGTTCTTATAGTTTGTGTTTTAAACTGTTAGTTCTCTTTACCCCTGAAGATGTTAGTCTGACGACTAATGAAACTTGTCGGGTTTGTTTTTTAGTACTTGTTTAGTTTTAAAAACAGTCTTTTTTAATAAAAATGTGGTTCACAAAATTGAAATAATTCGAATAAAATAATTGTTATTTTAGATTTAGGATTCTGGATTATCTACAGTCCTGTTTATGGTTAACTCTTGGAGAGAAAGGTTCCATAGGTAGAATATGTGCCTTCCATATGCTTAGGATTTTTTTTTTCTTTCCTGTATATTCATAAATTGTATTCTTGTTTAATCCTTTTATCCAAGTGTAAGGAAACAGAATTTGCATGTGAAGTATCTTCACAACTAGTCTACTGATATACAGAGGCTAATGACTTTACATCAACTGTCTTAGTCCCATAATGCAAAGTACACATCCTTTTGGATGTGTATAATGCTAAGCATAATGGGAAGGGCCACTACTGGTTTTGACTTCTATTGAGGTCTCAATAGTAAGAGCCAGAGCCTAGAATGTAGAAGTCATATATTTACTACATACAAGTACTTGCATGTAGGAAATAGAAAACCATTTATCTGACTATTGGCAAGGCAATTTGCCATTCTGATAATTGAAGTACAATTACTTGGTGCTGTATCAGAGGTTGATTAATTGAAAGGTTGTTGTTTAGAAGGTCAGATGAATGGTAGATTACTGTGTGTGTGTGCACACTATTTTTTTAATTCAAATTTGCTTGTAAAGACAAAAGTTACTGTATTCAATGAGTGAATCTGACATGCACAAAATGTCACCAGACTAACAATTCTGGTTTAAACTTCAAAGCACACACTTCTCAGTGCAGTTCTTGAGTAACCTGTGTATGTGGAATTTTACCAAGAGAAAGAGAAGACAGCAACAACAAATGTTCTTACACACAATCACAACACATATCGCACAGTTATGAATGACAGTCCATACTTCTTTCATCATTTAATGCCTTACTACAAATATTTGCAATAAGGCATTAGTGATGCCTATATAAGCAAGAACCAAATACATTAATAACAGGTACACCATCCCAATAAGACCAGACAAACATAAATGCCACATTAAATTCCTCCACTATAGCAAAATAGGCCTGTCAGACCATGCACATCTCACAGAATCAACTGGAAAGGCACCAATTTCCTCCACTACACCAAAATGTGGTTTGAAAGAAAGTTCAAGGAAGCTTGTGAGATGCTGAAACATCCTCCAAATCTAAACAAGAATAATGGATTAGTACTTTCAAGAATCTGAAGGACCCATCTGCAACCTATATATACAGCATTCAGAACATGATGGCAGAATCCCAACACAAAACAAGCTTAATAGAAGACGACTTTAGAGATGTGTTTAATGTGGTCGTACTATAAAACTTTATTTATAAATTATTTAATTTTATTCTCTATCATCTGTATATTATTATACAGATTATTATTATGTTTTTTTTCACCAGAGTTCATGCTAGGGTGAACAATTAACAAAGCATTTAGATTTATTTTACTTTTGTGTAATGTCATGTAGCTTGTGTGCATGTTTTCCTGATGATGACGTCAACTGTTATTTTCTTAACCATAAGTAAAGTAATTACTCCAACATGTGTGTTTTTGTCTGTATACATTCTTAATTATGAATGCTGACCACCGTGTAACCTTGAAAGAAAGAAAAAATTAATGATTGCTCTCACAAGATTTAACTGTTTAATGATGAAGTCTATAGAGTATATAGTTCTCTTTTTCAAGTTTTAATCATAAAAGCTCACAACACACCCACCACCACAACAAAACACACAAAATATTCTTTGCTGGTATTTTTCTTCTTACAGAATCTTTTACAACTGCCCTTTCTATTTTTTTCTATTTTAGCCCATATACATTTATTATTTTTCCTTGTGTCTATTAGCTGCTCTACTCACATCCCAGTATAGCATAGTCTGTATTTCCAATCACTGCATCAGTAACATCATAACAGCCATGTATCACAAACAGTAAAGGGCTGTTTTTTACTTGAGGTTTAATTTAGGTAGTCAGCAGAAAAATGTCTTTAGTAGTTTTAATTTCCATGATACAAGAAAGTATTATGTTTTGCTGTTTTTTTTTTTTTTTCCCTGTTAAATGAAATGCTGCTTTCCTTCAGTGACTTGCAAAGCCTCATCCACTTCATATTAAAAACTATCCTCAAGATGGGTGTCGCATTTGCTCACACTGGATCAAAAGCGTCAACGTGTGAACTGTTGGAAGGACAGCTTGAAGCTGTTTCAATGGAATCCAGAGGAATTTTTGCAGCGTTTCATAACAGTGGACGAAACGTGGATTCTATTGAAAGCAAAACTACGTGTGTTCTGTTTACGCTGGAATGTTGTTTAGAAAATAAGTTAATATCTTAACAATATCCTCATGTACCTCTTATTCTAACTTTAACAAAATAACACAATTTATCTGAATACAAATTTAATTATGTAGAGATCTTTATTCCTTTATTTAATAAAATTGCAGCTGATGTGAAAAATATATTATTATTAACATCTGACCTCCATGGAGCCAGACTCATTGTGGGAGGTACACACATAAAGTTCATCCAACTGTGCCTTAAACTGTTTCAATGTGTCTACATTCACAACACATTCCACTCACCAGGTATGAGCAGGTTCTTTGCACTCTATGCAAAGAACCTGCTCATACCCTCCTTATACATTTTCCAGGGATGGCCTGTCTACCCACTCCCTCTCCCATTCTATGAAAAATTTCTTCCTTATCAACCTGATAACAATTACCTCCCTCTGACTTAACACCTCACTCCATGCTATAGTTTAAAGTTGTAAAGCATTTCATAATCACCAGCCTGTAATTTCAAGTATATCCTTTCCTCACAGAAGTCTTCATATGGCTAGCCACAACTCTGTGATCACTTCATGGTCACTCTCACCAACTGGATGGAAGTGCGAAAATCCACTCGCAATCGCATCCTCTGATGAAATAATCAGATCTAAAACTCTTGATTCCCGTGTGCCTTCCTTTACATACAGCCTGAGATTGTTGTCTCTCAAGCAGTCAAGAAATTAATTTTCCTTATTGCCAAATGCTCTGTTCATTCCAATCTATACCGCCATAATTAAAATCACCCATAATAATTGCCCTTCTCTTGTTCACTGACCTAAATTGCTTATACATTTCTTTATCGCTTCCCTCCACATTCCCTAGCCTATAGTAACATCTAACTAAATATCTCTTCCTGTCAACTTCCACCTCACATCATATTGACTCAAAACCATTGCCGCTATTTACACATTGCATCTCCACTTTGTGTGGACATAATTTGCCTGTTGTCATCAACAGAATCCTCCTTTCCTTCTTGTCCTTTCTATCCTGTTGCAAATGGTTGGATAAGGATATCATTCTTATCCAACCATGTTTCACTTATTTCAAAAAGTTTTAGATGAGTAAACTCAATCAACAAAACCATTTCATCTCCCTTATTTCTGATGCTGTCTGTGCGGTTAGCCTAGTGGCTTGCGCTTCGCAACCATATGACTGGGGAAGGAGTGTCCCAGGTTCGATTCTGAGGAAGATCCTCAAATTCCTCACATCGAAGATGTGAGGAATTTGAGGATCTTCCTCAGCCATAGCCAAGTTAGCTGGTCTTGGGCGCGGACAGTAGGGTTTTTTCCACCAGTTTATCTGGCGTTTTTCATCCCGTAAGTAGGCAAACACCGGCCCCGTGAACACACACACACGGATATAACACATAAATACTTGACCCCCCCCCCATGAGGGGGCTCAATTTGCCTCAATAGGGACGGAGAAAAAAGGGAGGAAACTCCATACGAATAAATAAATAAAAATTTCTGATGCTCTGGTATTTGTAAATAAATACAGCAATTCACTTTTAGGTATATCAGTCATGCACATGTAGGGTTACCATATTCTAAAATGCCAAAATGCTGACACCCCATCACCTGACCAACTTGTTCCAGACACAAACATCTAACACGTGTTTGAAATCTTTACCTTTGTAACTTTTCATTAATTAGATGCGATGAGTATGCTTATTAGAACACACAAAAATATGAGATTTTAAGTGTCATCATAGGTCTTATGAAACAAGAGTAGGCCTACATGAAAAAGAATTAGGCTTATCACACTACATACATTACTCTGCAGCCCATGCATATTTTTCACTAGACCTAATTTTCTTTAGCAGTTCTTTGTTTCGACACAAATAGTCGAACATATTTTGGTAGAGGTGTCGCACTGATTAGATCGTCGGCTTGTCGAGAGCTCCTGAAAAGATTAGTATTATTTTGTGTTAACATTAGATATTTTACTAGAATTTTAAGTAGTATTGTTTGCTTTTGTTTCTTGGTATGTCTGTACAATTTTTGCGTGTTTTCTGTTATTTTAATTATTATTTTTAAGAAAAGATAGCGCACACATGGCACCGATAAAAAAAAAAATGGCGGCCAGATCGCCATGTTTGTTTAAGAGTATTGATGTAAACGAATTTATGCAATGTGCTGTCTGTGAGATGTATGCCTTGCGAAGAGCGGTGGGAGTCTGGTTAGAAAGTGATAGTGGAGTTAATATGTGTAAAAAGTGTAAAGAGAATGAGGACCTCAAGCGTGTTTCGTGTGTCGAGAGCGATATCGTGAACGATGGTCAGAATGTAGAAAATGGCGGTGTGCTAGAGAATTGCGTGGTAGTGCCAGATAGGTGTGAGAGCGTCGCCGAAAATGTAATTGAAGGTAGAAACACAGAAAGAATGGATGATTTGATCGATAATGAAAATGGTGAGATAAATGCAAGTAGCGAAATTGCCCGTTTGAATGGTGCCATACACAGAACTAAACGACAACTGGAGCGTATGGAAAAATGTGTGTTGAACGTACCGACAAATAACCGTCGGAAGTCTGCGACGGCAAATAATAGAATGTTTGCAAACGTCAATAAAATGAAGGAGCGAGTGCTGTATGGGGATTCGCTATTAAGAGGCGTAATAATTGAGAATTTAACGAAGTCGTACCAGCCGGGTGCGATCATAAAGGACGTCAGCGAATCTATTCGACTGCAAAAACAGAGGGTGAAAGAGATGATAATCGTGGCAGGAACGAATGATTTGAAACAGGACAAATTGGAAATGATAGAGGATGTGAGGGAGTTGTTTGAGGTCGCAAAAGAGAAGAGTGAGAGAGTTAGGATGGTGAGTATTTTACCGCGGTATGACAGTGAAGTGTTTAGAAGGAGGGCCATAATTGCCAATGACTTTATGCGTGGGTTATGCATGGAGAGTGGTGTGGAATTTGTGGATGTGTGGAATGAGTTCGATGGGCGAAAGGACTTATATAAGATGGATGGATTGCATTTGAATGGAGTTGGTGTACGGAGACTTGAAAGAGTGTTGATGAATGAAGTGGAAGTGGATGTACAGACTCAGGGAAACTAGATTTATTAAGAGGGGGGGGGAGTAGATATGCTGACTTCAGGGGGGCAGTTAAGTGTTTGAATGAGTATATTATGCCCGAGCGAGTACGACGGACAACAAATCAGAATGGGATAGTTAGTATAAGGCATCAAAGTAAGGATGGGACAAATGGGCTTCTGCGATTCATGTACACTAATGCCAGGAGTATTAGGAACAAGAAGGAAGAGTTTTTGGCCATGGTTGGCACTTCCAGGCCAGAGGTTGTCGGTATTAGTGAAACATGGCTGACAGAAGATGATAAAGCTAGTGGGATTGAATGCGACGGGTATAGCGTGTTCAGGAGTGACAGGGTGAATAAAAAGGGGGGAGGAGTGTTATTGATGATTGCTGATGATCTTCAGCCAAGGAGTATAGAAGTTGAACTGCATGATGGGGAAAAAAGCGCATTTGAGGCTGTTTGGTGTGAGATACAATCCAGCAGAACAAAATATACAATTGGGTGCTGCTATAGACCGGGTGATGGAGTGGATGGTGGGGATAGTATGCATAAGCAAATAGAAGAAATGAGTGGAAGAAGGGTAATTATTATGGGTGATTTCAATTATGGTAACATTGACTGGAAAGAGGAGAGGGCACATGGGAGGAAGGAATTGGATTTTATGCGGTTATTAAGGGACAACTATCTACGGCAACATGTATTGGAAAATACCAGGGGGCAGAGAGTGCTGGACCTAGTAATTGCAACCGAGAATGTGGCTGTAATGAACATGACCATGTTGCCACCAATTGGTGAGAGTGACCATAAAGTCATGACTTGGGAGGTGGCTAAAAGAGTCGAATTTACAATTAAGACAGGGTACGTGTGGAATTACCGGGCTGGTAAGTATGACAAGCTTAGGTGTGTGCTTGGCTCAATGCCATGGCATGTAAAACTGCAAGGGCTGGATGTTGATAGTGCATGGGAGGTGGTTAAGAACTGTTTGCAGGAGGCAATGGTTGACTGTATACCAAGAGTCCGAATAATAAATCAATTAGGGGTTAAATGGATGAATAACACTATTAAGCTTGAGCTGCAAAAAAAGAAACAATTGTGGAGGAATTTTAAGGAGAAGGGTGACCATCAGGTGCAGGAACAGTATAAAGCTCAGGCCAGGATGGTAACAAGGGTGGTAAGAAAAGCAAAAGCAGATTACGAAAGGAAATTGGCCACGCAGGCTAAAGAGAATCCCAAACAGTTTTTTCAATATGTTGCAAGTAAAAGGAAAAATGCTCATGGTAGAATGATCTTAAAAAATGCTGAGGGTAGGGAGGTAACTGAATCAGTTGATATTGTGGAATTACTGAGCGAGCACTTTGCAAGAGTATATCACCCAGGTGGTGACTTTGCAGGAATGGAAGAACCAACAGCTTATACTGGAATTGTGATGAATGAAGTAGAGGTAACTAGTCTATTACAGAACCTCAATGTCAATACATCTGTGGGATTGGATGGTATACCAGCTCGTGTCGTACGTGAAGCGGCCAAAGAATTGTCAGTGCCCTTGACCATTTTGTTTAATTTGAGCCTGAGGACTGGGTCAGTCCCAAGGGGGTGGAAAGAGGGGAAAATAGTTCCACTGCACAAAGGTGGTTCCAAGGCTGCTGTTGAAAATTACCGGCCAATCAGCATAACAGGAATCATTATCAAGGTCTTAGAGAAAATAGTCAAGAGGAAAATACAAGATTGGATAGAAGAAAATGGGATACTGTATCGGGGACAGCATGGTTTTGTGAAGGGTAGGTCATGCCTCAGTAACTTGCTCACATATTATAACACAGTGACGGCTGAACTGGATAAGGGAAATGGGTTTACGGTGATTCTACTGGACCTTGCCAAGGCCTTTGACAGGATACCACATGGAATTCTAATCAGTAAATTGGGGCATATGGGGATGGACATAGGGTTGGTGAGATGGATAGGAGGGTGGTTGACGGAGAGATATCAGAGAGTGGTTTACTCAGGAGTAGAGTCCACAAGACGGCCTGTGACTAGTGGTGTGCCACAAGGATCTGTTCTTGGACCACTGCTGTTTAATTTGTTCATAAATGATATAGGAAAGGATCTGAGAGGAACAGTTCATTTGTTTGCGGATGATGCGAAGTTGGGTAGGGCAATAGTGAATGCAGGTGACGTCAAATTTTTGCAGGATGATTTGGATAGATTGGAGGTCTGGGCTAAGGAGAATGGATGTCAGTTTAATGTGGCAAAATGTAAGGTTATGCATTTTGGGGTGAAAAGATTGGAGGCAGTTTACTGCATTGGTGGAACCGTGCTCCAGGAAATTGATGAGGCACGAGATTTAGGAGTGTTGGTAGATAAGGAATTGAAATTTAGGGGACACATTGCAAAAGTGGCCAAATCAGCTCATCAAATCACTTGGTTGCTGAAGAATACGTTGACAAGCAGAGACAAGCAGGTTATTGTTCCTCTGTATCGAGCCTTGATAAGACCCCATCTAGACTACTGTGCTCAGATTTGGTCACCTAGGTTTCTTCTTGATGGGGAGGAGGTGGAGAGGATCCAGAGGCGAGTGACCAAGATGATAGCAGGTCTGTGGAATGAACCGTATGAGAACAGGTTGAGGATTTGTGGGTTGCAAAAATTGGTTGATAGGCGGAGGAGGGGAGATATGATTGAGACATTCAAATTACTGAAGGGTTTCTATAAAATTAATTCAGAAGATATTTTTGAGAACAGGGCTGGTTGTGGGAGGACTAGGGGACATCCATGGAAACTGGGCAAAAGTGTGGTTAGTAAAGGTGTTAGAGCTGGGTTCTTTACTTTTAGAGTAGTGAATGAGTGGAATGCGCTCCCTGAGTCTGTGGTGGATGCTGTGACAGTGAATGAGTTTAAGGCGAGGTATGATAGGTACTGTATGAATGTCAAATAATTGTGATGAATATGATTTGGGGCCTCCCTCGATGAGTCTAATGACTCCCTGGAGTTGCCCATAATAATAGTAATAGTAATAATAGTAATAATATTTTTACATGTAAAATGTCTGTAATTAAATTTAACTATAGCAAATCCTTTCACATATTCTATGGTAAGTCTATTTCTTTCCTTAGTCCACTGAGCTTGTATTAATGAAAAGAGCCTTTCAACACTAGCATTGTGACAACACTGGCAGATATTTTCATTATCAAAATGCAGACATGTCCGCATAAATGCTGATGTATGGTAACCCTATGCCCATGCCCCTAATAGGTTATGATTTCCCCACACTTAACCTTTCCCAATTGCCTTTGCCACCCGAACCTGTATCTCTTCAGGCTCAACTACACCCTGTATATAACATTCAAATACTGACCATCCCAATCCCCCCTACATACGTACATTCACTACTACTTCCAACATGCACTCTCCTTATACTGTCTCCTTGTCTGCCCTGACTCTCCCTTCCCATTTCCCTGTCCATCTTGCATTCTCGTTCTATCATTATCACTCTCAGTACTACGATTGTCATTTACAATCACTTCACTCTCACCAGTTTCTCTCTCTCCTCACTTTTGCTTCACCTCTTACTTCCTTTGCTTTATTGCTTACATCACTCATTCCTCCTTGCAGCAATAATCACTCTGACTCACACCAAATTCATTCCAATGCAACTTGCTACTTTTGTACATTTCCATTTTTCCTTCATTCATATATAACATGAATTATATACTTTTGAAGAGAGGCTTCTTTAAATTTTCTTTCATACAAGGTTTTTGTATGATGTAAAGAGCAGATACTTTTCTAATCAATTTTCCAATCAGTGATCTGAGAGGCCTGCTTCACAAAAATTGTTATATTTAATGTGTCTTTTGTGTTCTTTTTTTTTTTTTTTTTTAAACATATAAGGATTGTACATCCAGTTTCACTAATATAAGGTAAGTTACAAGTGCAGTAGATGCAATAAACTCCAGGATGTGCCAACGGGAGGAGAGGATCTTTAGAGGAGTTGAATATGTTTTTTAATTTTATAGGTGGTTTAAAAGCGGCATTAAATTATAATGGTGTAGGATTCTATTGATTTTTTCTGATAAACCTTTTAATGTATGGGATGGCTATGGTTTTACTGTAATCTATATTCTTTTTTGATGAAGTTTTATGAAGAACTTTATTAATAATATTTTTGTATAGCCATTATTTATAAATGTGTTGCTAATAATCTTTAATTCTTGTTTAAGAGCTTGTTGATTAGAGCAAATTGTTATAGCTCTGTTTTTAAGGGTGTTAATGACTTCAGATTTTTGCGATGGATGGTGATATGAGTTAGCATGTATACATTGGCCAGTATGTATCAGTTTGCGGTAAACCGCGAAGGATAGACGTGTGACCAGTATATCCAGGAACGGGAGCGAGTTCTGATATTCAATTTCGATAGTAAATCAAATGTGTTCATGTTGTTTGTTCAGGTGGCTTAGGAATGTGCTTAAAAAAAAGTTCATCATAGCATAGAAAATATCTTTCAATGCTATGATGAACTGGGAAGAATTGTAGAATCTAAAGAAATCGTCCTCCATCCAGTACATCTCAACACTAACCTCAGCTATAAACTCTCAGACTGTCATTGTGCTGCTATTCAATTTTGGCATTTACAAGCCCTTGAATGCATGCACAGACCCAACAATGAAGAGGCACACAAAGGCTTCAAACATTGAATGCATAGATTTTCTCTTGCAATGTTTGTTGGTAGTTCGCTCATGTTATGCACCTGAAGAAGTCTTCTAAGAAGACAAAACTAGTTGTGCAGTTTATTTAAATTAAAATAGTGTTTCTATTTTTTATCTTTTGGCTTAGTCATTTAATTTTTCCAAAAAAAAAAAAAAAGAAGAAAAAAAAGAAAAGTAAATAAAAATAAATTATATATATATTCATGTGCCCATTTCAGTTGTTTGTGTTGTCGTGTAGCTTATGCAACCCATGATACAATATTCATATCAATTCGACTGTATTTTTATTGATGTATGAAAGTTTTAAGAGTGCATAGTGCTTCAGTACTCATCTTAATTGGTCTAATGCAATTAATTATAGAATAACTTTAATTTATCAATTAATTGTAACCAAAGCTTTGTACACGGGGATAATGTGTTTGTTTTAAGATATATTTGCGAGCAAAGGTTGGTCGATTGGTAGAGCCTCTGCTACTAATGGTTTGTAAAAAGTTAAGCACGGTTAGTAGTTGGAAGGGTCCAATCGTTCGATACTGTTGGCACAATCTCCCTCAATGAGTCTTTGGATTCCCTGGAGATGTAACATAATAATAATATTAGAAAACAGTAATGAAGGAGAATATATTTGAATTACTCAAATATGTAAATATGTAAACCACCCATCATTAATAAGTCATGTGAGAATGAGAAATGTAAAGGAAAGAACAAGTGTGAATAGAAATGCTTTCATTAATGGCAAAGAAATTAGTAATAATTAAGATCTGTGATATGTGTGTATCCTATAAATTACTGGGTAGAATAAATTAGGATTTGATCCTATACAGTTTAGATGAATAAGTGAATTTATGATGGCATAATTAAAAACAACAAATAATATTGATGAGGTGATTTGTTTAGGTGTGGTAGGAATACATGTGGTTTGATAGAGCTGCAAATCATCTTGAAAAATTTGATGTGCATGTTCTGTATATTTCTCTGGTTTAAGTGTATTTCGGTTCATTTTTCTAAGATTTTTTTTTGTTTACTGAGACTCGGTATACATTTTACGCAATAATAGGATATATAATATCTGATCTTCTTCTCCCATAGTCCTAAATGAACCGTTGGGTCATTCATGGCTGGTAGGTGATACTCTTTGCTTGCCTCCTCCAGTCGTCTCGGTCTCTTGTTCTTGATGTCAGTTGAGAAAGGGAGGAATTTGTCCATTTTTTGATGTTATCAGTCCATTTTAATCGAGGTCGGCCCCTAACCCTTGGTCCCGGAATGATTCCTTCTAGTGCTTGCTTTGGAATGCCATTAGCCCTCTCCACATGTCCGAACCATTTCATCTGTCTTCTTCTGATGACTGTCAAAATATTTTCCCTTTTTCTCCCATCTATTGAATCAATCAGTTTTCGAACATTTTCATTGGTTTCCTGAGCGGTATAGGGAATTCTCAAGTCTTCTGTAAGTTTTCATTTCGAAAGATAGGAGTCTCCTTTCATATTCCTTCAAGAAAGTCCAGGCCTCACAACCATACAAGAGGACAAAATTCGCCAAGGTGTCAATTAGTCTTAGTCTGGTTGTGATTGCTATTCTGTTATCTCCCCACAATGGTTTTAACTTCTGTAGGGCCACGGTTGCCTTAGCAATTCGGCATTTAATGTCGATTTTTGAACGACCATCTTGACTCAACGTGCTTCCTAGATAAGTGAGCAATTTGCTTATTGCCAATTTGTATCTTTAAGAATTCAATGTCTGATTTTGAGGTTATCATTGTTTTTGTAGGTTTATGTATAATCCATATTTTTTAAATGTTCCGAAAACATGGCTGGTTATCTCTTGTAATTCTTCTTCACTTTCTGCCAGAAGATCGATATTGTCAGCAAAACGTAAGTTATTTATTCTTAGTCCACCAACTACTATTCCAGTGTCATATTCATAAAGAGCTTCATCTATGACATATTCCAGAAAACAATTAAAAAGAAGAGGGGACAAGATGCATCCCTGTCTTACCCCTCCGTTCTGCCCGGAACGGTTCACTGCTGTAATTTTTAATTTCAATCCTTATATCAGATGAGGAATAAAGAGATTTAATAATCCTAATAATTTTGTTGTCAATACCATAATGTTCTAAAATTTTCCATAATGCCTCATGCCATATTAAGTCAAAAGCTTTTTGAAGGTCTAAAACATTGTGACAGATTATTTTGTTATGCTCTATGTATTTTTCACCTAGTATGTGTATTGTAAAAATATGGTCAATTGTACTTCTGGACTTCCGGAAACCTGCTTGTTCATCTGATAGTCTGCTTTCTATTTTCTTTTCGATTCTTGACAATAGTATTTTTAACAGGATTTTGCTTGGATGACTAATAAGGCTTATTGTTCTATAGTTGCTACATTTATTGCTGTTTCCCTTTTTAGGAATAGGTACAAGGTCAGAAGGCCAAGTCTCTGTGTTCCATATGTCCTGGAATAAATTTAGCAAGGTGTCTATGACGATGTCACCTCCTTCGCGTATCAGTTCCACTGTGACACCACCACTTCCTGGTGATTTTCCTAATTTTGAGGAGCTAACTGCTGCAATAACTTCTTTTAATATCGGGTAATCTCCTTCCTCCGAACCTCCTGGCAAAATTCCGTCCAAAATGTCATCAGTCAGTTGAGGATCCTTTTGAAAAAGCTCGGTTGTATAACATTTCCATCTATCAACTATTTTTTGGTTATCTGTAATAGGAGCTCCATCTTCATCTTCTATGCTCCAATTAATTGCGGTAAAAGGTTTGATTAACTTATTGATAATTTGAAAAGCACTTTTAGAATTATTTTTATTTGAGTCCTCTTCTATATTTTTGCATTCATCCAATATCCATAAGTTTCTAGCATGTTTGATTTCTTTTTAATAATCTTAGTAATATTTTTATACCGTTCTCTATTTTCAGCGCTATTAATATGAGATTTCAAATATCTTCTTTCGTTGCATAGGTTCAAAATATTTTTGGTTATCCATGGTTTATTTATTTTCCTTTTGTATCCAAGGATTTCTTCAGCTGTCTCAGTTATCTTTTGTGAGAAGTATTTGGTTTTAGATTCGATACAATTATATTTCTTGAAGCTTGTGTCATACAAGGTCAAAAATTTGTTTTAATTTGTATTTATATAGGGACCTTTTATTTTTCTATATTATATCTTTTACGAGTTGATTTTGTAGGTAATTTTTCCCTCATTTTCATATTCACAGTTGCGATGACCATGTTGTGGTCGCTGCCAATGTCAGCTCCAGGAAATGACTGGTTCTTGTGAGGTTGGAGTTTTTAAATCTTGTGCTTACAAGGATAAAGTCAATTTGGTTGTGTGTTTTACCTTCCAGAAGATGAAGTCCATGTCCATCTTCTGGAAAGTTTATGTGGAAATAAGAGTGTTAGTAATAGTAAGTTCATTTTGTGAGGCAAAAATCAATTCAAAACCACTTTCGCTTGTCTCCCCATAGTCATACGGTCTGACAAATGGGAGATAATGCTTGCCGATGTCTGTTCCAATTTTGGCATTCCAATCGCCCTGTACAATCAAAAGGTCTTTTCTATTCGCTCTGGTGATTGTTGCATTAAGTTGACTATAAAACTCATCTGCTTCGGAGTCTTCGTGATCTATGGTTGGAACATAGACCTGTATGATGGTGATATTGAGTGGTTTTCCTCTGAGGCAGACTAGAGCAATTCTGCTGTTGATAGGGTTGAATTCCATGACAGAATTTCGTGATGATTTGTGTATCAAAAACCCGACACCTTCTTTTCTGATTATAATATCTGATCATTATCAGATATTATGTACACTTTCGGGAATTCTACTTTTATTAGTTTTTTTTTTTTTTAGTGTCAGCAGCTTTTCAGTCTTATCAATAATAGATATTTTCATGCATGCTAATATTATAATACATAGAAATATTCATTTTTATTCTGGAATAGATAAAGTTTTTCTGTTGTTTCTGAAGACTAGAATAAAAAGGTCCCTATACCATTAAAAAAAATTTCCAACCTCAACAGATGCTATACTGCACAAGCAAGAAAAACAAGTAGCTTTGTTTATCATGAAAAACAGTAAACAGACATTTAATATCTGTGTACTATATTTAGGAAAAATTAGTGTAATTAGAGAAACTTGAATGACACACACTTAATGGTAAAACACTCCACTCCCATAGACTACGCTGCATGTGTCAGTTCACACTTCATGCATACAAAATAGATGAAACTCAGAAAACAAAAACAACAATTCACAACAAATGACAATGTTCAACTGGATTGGTTGACACAATAACCAATCACAGCTACTGATTTCTAGGTGCTATTGTCTCAGTGCTCACCCTACCTCACCTTCTGGGAAGTTTAAAACCACTGGAACAATAAATTTGACCCACTGTGTTGTATCTGTTCAAAGGGCTCAAAGGTGTACTATTTGTGACTGCCCACCTGGGCTATTAATGTGATGCAATGTTTAACATGTCGAAAAGTGAACTCTTCATTTAGCATTGGTATATTGTGTTCAATTTTAGGAATCACACGAACCCAGGAAACAGGGGAGTCTTTCACAGGAATAAATGCAAAAATATAATATTGGGTGATATTGCTATTCCAAGGATGTGCACCGCACGCACCTGGAATATTCGCCTGTGATATATGCCAGGTGTGCCCTCAATACATTTTTCTTGCATACTGGCAAGTACTATTTAATCTCAGTTAAATTATATATAAACTAAAAATATTTCAGTGGATATTTTGGGTTCCCCAATTGCAGAAGACTGAATAGTCTATTTTTAAGCATTCGGGTCACCACCCATTAGAAAAAAATAGTGTGGCTTGGTGAACTCTTCAAGGTAAGACTTGAAATAGCTCATACAAGGTTAAATTTCTGCCTTGAATGTGAATTTCTCAGAGACTATATACAATAATAATATCTAAATTTTTAGAGATGATTCTTATATCTTCATTTCATCGCACTGCTGGTAGAACGTGCATATTGTCCCTAAATACATATTCACTGACACTTATTAAATATTGTATTGAAAAATTTTTTTTCCCCCTTTTTACCTGTCTGAAATATAGTTTAAGCACATTAGCAATGACATTAGGGTGGACATCAGAAAGATCTAGAAGCTCTGCTCCACTTTCAAATGTCTGGCATAATTTTTCAACTTTTGATTTTACACCTGAAACTCGATAAATACCCTGCAAAAAAAAAAGTAGATGTTAAAAGACAAATTTCTCATATAATTAAACATTACTATAAATTTCTAAAAAATCACTCGCATTACTTTAATTTTTATGTTTAAAAATTATTACAAAACGGTTTCATCGATCAAAAATGACAAATGTAGGCTCACTTCAATTCTGTTCTTAAAAAGGGTAAGCATGTATTTGTTAACCCTGCAGAGGCCACGGCTGATCTGAGAGATACAAACAAATTGTTTAATATAAATATTCTTACACATATCCAGACTTGGAGGTCATGACTAGCTGTGCATGCATATATTATGAGTGATATTCCACACTGTTCATGTGTTCAGTTTTGGTTTAACACGTGTTACATAAAGGTGTATGATATTTGGTAGCAAATTGTATCTGAGAGATACTGCAAACTTCGATGTCAGTATAGCATTTTTTTTTTTTTTTAATGTTGAAAATGACTGGAGGGAAAAATATATCGATTGGATAATCGATCAGATGTTGAAGAGATTCAGCGATTTTGTTACTCGAGTCTGATGATGAGAATAATAGAGTCGAATGCAAAAGTGAAAATGATACAGTTTTCGATAGTAAATTGTATCTGAGAGATACCATGAACTCCGATGTCAGTATAGCATTGGTTTATTTTATTTTTTGCTTTATTTCTTTGTTCAATAATTTCTAGATTGTAACTGAAAATAAATAAACCATCACGTATTATATTTGCAGTGTTCTTTTAAGTTTCATCGCATTTTAGCACATACTAGTAATAAATGTAGCTCTCAGATACATGCGACCTCCGCAGGGTTAAGGGGTGCGCTTGTTTCATTGATCTGCTTCCCTTTTTATAATAAAGTAACTAGAGGTGTTGTGCAGGAAAGGCATATTACTGCCAATTTTTTTTTGATTTTGCAAAGGCATTTGGCATGGTTCCGCATGATAAGTTGATATATAAGTTTTCAGCATATGGATTTGGATATCAGGTTAGTGAACTGGATTAAAGACTAGCTTTGACTTACACCACAAAGTCAAACTACAACTTCATCTGCACAGATTCTGTGCAGATGAAGTTGTAGAGAGGATCTAGAGGCGAGTGATAAAGATTGTGGCAGATCTGTGGAATACTCCCTGTGAGAATAGATTGACAGTCTGTGGGCTTCAAAAAACTAGCTGATAGGCAAAAACAGAGGAGACATGATAGAAGCATATGCATTATTAAAGGGGTTTTATAGGATTGACAAGTGACAAGGATGTGAGGACTAGATTTTTGCAAGGGGGGAAGGTTAATGGTTGAAATTGGGTTGCTAGAGGTGGTTATAGGTACTTCTTCAGTAAATTAGTTTAAGGAGAGATATGATAGGTATTGTGTGAATGACGGCATGTGTGTGTGTGTGAATAATGGATCTTCCGCAATGAGTCTTCTGACTCATGGATATGCCTGTATAATGATATAGAAGAAAATTTGTTTTATTTCCTTTGGAATCATTTGTTATAGATGATGTCCTATGGCTTGGAAAGATGTGGATTTGAATTCTGTATAGGAAATGATCCTTATTAGGTTCCCCTTTTCAAATAGAGATGAGTTAGCAAGTCTCATACACGGATAATAAACTGAAGTTTCCTTTTGATAAATTTCAGTTTATTACTGTAATACAGGCAAACTGACCAGAAGAACATATGCAGATTTGATCTCATAGCCTTTAATTGCTTCGGTCACAATTCCAAAACAGTAACTTCTTGGGAAGTTGTTAATCTTCATAAAGTATTATAGGATCTGAAGATTGCTTCAATGAGGGATTCTGACAAGCAAAAACAAGTAAGTTTTGTTCCACTGTCTCAATTACTATGCTCAGATTTATTCAACTTGAATTTTAAAAGAATGAGGGGAAAAAAGTCCAAATGCATATAACCAAGATAAAACTCCCTTATATTTTATCCATGATGAGCTATTATGGATTTCATTATCTCTGCTGCTAGGATCATGGAATCTCAACAAGAAAGCAATGTAATTAATCTTGGATTTACGAAGAAATGGAAACAGTGTAACAGACTTATATGAGTTGGTAAAAAGAATGTACAGGGCACATCCAAAGGTTTTTACTAATTAGGTAGAAAATAAAATACGAAGGCATCCCCTAAAAGCTGCACAAAATTCAGTGCTAGGAAGAGATGGTAAATTAATTATAAACACAAAGCATGCATTTATGAATAATTTTTTTTTATCTGAAGGACGGTGACTGAGTGGTATGTGTTGAGCTCCAGAGATCACCTGATGTTCTCATACTGTTAATGTCAACTAATCAGTGACAACCAATATGGATTTTGCTCAACAGCCACAACAAATCTCCTTGCTTGAATAATGATCAGCTAAAATTATTGCAATTTTTATAAATAAATTACCTGTTATTGTACTTTCCCGTGAAAGTTAGATATGTTATTTTCTGTCCTTAAAAAAAGGAAGGAAAGAAGCTTGAACAGCATGAAATAATTTTTATGTACTTCTGTGTTTATACAAAATATTGTTTTTTTCTTTGAATATGCCATAACATTATATTTTTTACTTTGCTATTTGGTAATAGAAATATTATTAGTCCTATGAAAATTCACTATCAGCAAATTGTATTCTTATTTACTAAAACTGGTCTTATAATAGGTAAATTTCAAAAAATATATTTTTTTAAATCTTGAGGATGATTTAGTCCACTGTTCAGAAAAAGTGTTTGGAATATAATTATGACAGCTTTTTATATATTATATATATATATATATATATTACCTTGATGGACCTGTTGTTTCGTTCTGGGTATCTCCAAGAATTCAGTTCGTAAAGTTTCCAGCAATAGAGATCTTGGGACTCTGGTTAGAGAGTCTTCCCATTTAGTTAAAGGTCTACCAGGTTTTCTCTTGGGTACCAGTTTGTGATACAGTAGGTTCACATGTTGTCGCTGAGTCTTGCAATATGACCTGTCCACTATGCTTTGTTGTCATATATGGTTTTCACTACTTCTTTTACCCCAGATAATTTCTGATGGTTGTATTTGTGATTTTTTTTTAATTTTTTTTTTAATTTATTCCTAAGATTCTTCTTTCGATGGCATGCTGGGTGGTTTGCAGACTAAGTTCTTCTTTTTGTGTGGTGCTCCAAGTTTTGAAAGTATAGGTTCAAGATGGGAGGACACAGCTGTTGAACATGCTAGCTCTTATTTTGAATATCTAGCTTAGGATCTATGATTATGGATTTCATACAGTTAAAGGAGGTCCATGCAGCTCTTTTTCTTTTTTGATATTTCTTCAGAAATATCATTCTCCACTTTCTATGGTAAAATTATTTAGTTGGATGGTCTGGGTTTGGCAGTATCGATTTCTCGTTCGTTTGGTTTTGTCAGTGTGAATTTTTAGTCCTAGTTTATTACAGGCATCGTGCACTTGATGAAGCATTGTTTCAAGTTGTGGAGGATCTTGAGCTATGAGTATTATATCATCTGTAAACATTAATATTTGGAGCAGCTCTCCATTAAGGTTTACGCCACTTTTTAAGTAGATTTTCCTTAAAGTGCTTTCCAGAGTACACATAAAAAGATATGGTGATATGACATCTCCTTGTCACACCAGTTTATGGTGATAGCTATAGAGTCATCAAATAAGGTTATTTGTGTAGAGCTACCACTGTTAATTTATTTAATTAGATTGATTTAGACTGGATCAATGCCTTGTTCTAATAGTGCCTGTAAAAGTGCTTTATGTTCTATGGTGTTGAAGACTTTTTTAAAATCAATAAATAGAAAGCAAAGAAGGATCTGGTATTCTTTCCTTCATTCACTGAGTTGGGTGACTACTTGTATGTGACCTATTGTAGAATATCCTTTTTTGAATCCTGGTTGTTCTTTACTATATTTTTCTTGAAGGGTGGTTTTGATATATGATATAATTTGTATATATGTGATAGCAGACATATAGGATGGTAATTCTTGATGTCTTCCATTTTGATAGTATTTTTTCTTCTTTTAGGTACCAAGTGAATCTTTTGGCCAGAGCTTTATAAAGTTGTGGTCCTGTCCTCCTTGTTGAACATCCTTAATTTTCATATGATCAGTGTCAGGAGCTGTATTTGGTTTCATGTTTTTGAGTGCATATTCTATTTCGTCTGGGAACACTTCTGGTACATCGTATATATATTATCAAGTTTTGGTTCAGATAAAGGATATTTTGATGCAAAAAGGTCATTGTAGAAGTCTTGTACTATCTTTTCCATTTTTGTTCTGTTTGTGTATCTTCTTTCATCTTGGTTGAGTAGTGCTGTTGGGATTGGCCTTTTCATAGTTAATTCTCTTTCAACTCTTTTTAGATTCAGTGGTGTTTCTCAGTCTTTTTTCCCTGTAGGTTTGATAGTCCTCTGGGATCTTATTTCTTAATACTTTGAAAATAATTTTATACTCAAGTTGTGAGTTTGGTTTATCTTTCAGTTCTCTTCTCTTTTTTTTTAGTAAATTCAAGGTTTGTATGGAGTCTTTGTTTTTTGGGATATTCTTAATTGACTTTAGAATTTTCCATGTATTTGGATGGATTTTCCAGTAGCATGTCATAACCCTTGTCAATGTCATATTCGATAATATTCCATTTTATTTGATCAGCAGATTGCTTAAACAAATCAGGATCTAAATATTTGGGTCACTTTGCATGATTTGAGATTGCCTGTATTTTCTCTTCCTTCTTTTGGTCAATTTGTAGGATGGCTCATAGTGGTTGGTGGCCTGAATGGATGTCAAAATACTTTCTGCCTATTGTTCCTACATCTTGAACCGTTCTTTTGCAGTCTGTTAGAATGTAGTCTATTTCATTTCTTATATCACCATTTGGGGATTCCCAAGTCCAACTTTTTTTTCCCTGCTCTTTTTTTGGAAGAAGGTATTCATGATGAAAAGATTTTTCTGTTTCTGCAAATTCTAGACGTTTCTCTCCTCTTTCATTTCTGTTACCTAGTCCAAAGGGACTGATGAAGGTTTTTTGATTTCCATCCTTCCTAATTTTAACATTAAACTCATCACATACAAAAGTGTACGTGGACTTTTGCTGTAGCTGCTCCTCAAGATTATTGTAGAATTTATTTATCGTTATCACTTGAAGTCGATGTAGGTGCATAACATGATAATTTTAAGGGTGGCCTTTCTTCCAAATTTTTCCATCAGAGTGCCAACTCTTTTGGAGAGAATGTTACACAAAATGATTTTTTTTGTTAGTCTTTTCCTTATAATGCCAGCCTGGTTGGCCGAGTGGTTAATGTATCTGCTCTCCAACCAAAAGGCTGTGGGTTTGAATCCCACTGTGAGCATGGATGTTTGTGATTGTCTGTGGAAGTGGTGGTGGTGAGCATTGGTGGATTGAGTGGTGGAGACAGAGAGCTGTAGAGTAGATGCCCTCGCTCAATGAGTCTTTGGACTCCCTGTAGGTGTCACTTAATAATAATAATAATGAATTCAACTCCATTGTGTTTTGCATTGTTGGTTGCTGGACCAAGGAAAATTAGTGAGTTTGGTTTCTTTCATTCCATCGTGCTATTAGTTCTTTTCGTTTATGGCCAGAATGTTCATTTTTGTGTTTCCTAATTCTCTAAGTAGGAATATATCACCCTCCCTACACATATAAGAGGAGGTTATCCTAGAGCAATAGTACTGTAGGATCATTATATATAAAAATGTATTCCTACATTAGTGTTAGAGAATGTTACACAAAATGATTTTTTCCCTAGGAGTTTTTCACTAGTACAGTAGGAGTTAAATAATTTGGAAACTCTGCTCTGAAAACCAAACAATGGATTTTTTTATGCCACTTCAAACCAACAAATAAGGAAAGTAATAGTTTCACACCAAATTGTGCCTAAACAGCTAAAGTACTCTGCTAGTTCTGTAGATTTTCCAATGAGAATGCAGGTAAAATTTTCGCATGTTCTTGCCTATTTTCATGCTTTTTGTCTTTTTATTGCTGATTTCATAATAAATTTGTAAAGCAGTTATTAAATTTTGTTAATGCATGTTTTTTTTAATCCCATAGCTGGTGCCTGGAATGGGCTGATTCCTTAACCAGTGAACTGGTTAAGGAGTCAGCTGTGGGTGCTGCTGAACTATTTGTCCTTGGTTTCTTACCTGGTTTTTATGGTCCTTCAGCAGAGGACCAACTGTAGTTTCCTACAAGCAATGTATTATGTATGTTAATTGCATATGTTCTAATGGCCAGTTTGCCTGTTCTGAGAGATGAAAAAAAAAAAAAAAAAGTTTCCAGGAGAAAAATCACCTTTACCTCCACATGAGACAGGCTAACTCACCTTCAGTTGAAAAGTCCTGAGAAAGGTTCTTTGCTCCTAGATGGGATTTGAACACAGTTCTATCATGTTATTCTCTTAAATAAATTCAGTACATCACCTGCATAACAAAAAGTATATATTAACATCTGCAATTTTGATATCAGGTTTAATGCCACTTTCCTTCATACTGTGATCCACATAGATGAACAACAGTAGAGACAGTGTTCACCTGATTTTACATTAGACCATGTTCCTATGCCTTCTTCGATACTAACAACTAACTTACAACTTAAATACAGACTGTATATATATTGCTCAGTATCAAGTCCCTTTTACCACAGAATTGTAGCTTTTTGTAACTGACAGCATTTTTCTTAGCATCTTGCAATATGCCTTTTCCAGATCTTCAAATCAAATACAAATTGTGTTGTATTCTTTTGATTTCTCACCTAATTTGTCTTAATGTGATCTTGATAACTCCTTAGTGTTTTTCCACAATTTCTTTTAGCTTCTTTTCAAGTTTTACTGTGTAAATCTTTCTTACTCACTATAAAACAACTTTTTCTACCTCAAGTACTGATATGTACTCTTGAATATTTACTACCACTGTTCTGTCACTGCTTGTTTAATTATTTCTAAGTAATTATTCCACATATCTAGAATATCTTCAATTTGTATTACGTTTTTGCCTTTGATTTCTTTAACAGTACTTTTCCCTCCTTTATTAAGCTTTTCAATAGTATCCAGAATATTTTGCCACTGTCTTGATATTTATCCTCTACATTCTTATCAGACAATTCTAATGATTTTAGTGAATAGCTACTTTTATACACAGCTTAGTTCCTCACACATGCTAAAATACTTGCTAAGAACTTTCAACATGCTTTCTTCTTTTCCAGGATTTCCTCTAGCTCTTGAGTCTACTATGAAATACATAATATTTTTTTATGGATTTTTTTTTTATCCATGTAAATGACTTCACTGATTCTTGCCTTGCTACCTGAATCAATCAAGATTTTCCTCAGAATCTGCCTGTGAGTCTCCAAGTTTTCACAGCTTTTCATTTTTTTTTCTTCCATAATATTTGTATATTTGAATTTACAGTTTATATCTGAAAGCTGTTCAACTTTAATTTTTTTTTCAAGCTTTCCTGCATATTTTTCTCTTCAATAAGATATTAATTTTTATCCTTTCCAAATCCTCCATACACCTTGTATCCTGAACCAGTGAAAATATTATGAAAAATTTATGGAGATCTCTATCAACAATAACATAGTCAATGAGATTTCTTTAAGTCTTTTCTCTGTGAATTTGTGCACATTGTCAACATGGTATTAGTAATGAGTAGTCCGTGGCCTATACAATAATATAGCAGGTACTTACCACTAATATTAACTTTGCTCTTTTCTCGAAATTTTCCCAAAGCACATTTAGTATTCATATCCCGTTCTGTTTAGATCTCTAACAAGGACCACAGAAGGTTCTCCTAAAGAAGAAGTGAAGGAATTTTTGAGTCATTAGAGAAGGCAGCTGGTACAAATAAGTATCATTGTCAAATTCCTTATTTTGATGTCTTCACACATCACTCCTTGTAATTGCTTGCCACTGGAAGTTATTATTTAGAATAATCTCACCTGTGTGTTTCTTTTGTTTTTAGTGATACTTCTCTAATTCTTTCATCTTTTTCATTGATGGTGTTTATCTTGAATTCTGTTGTTCCTGAGTATTTGTTCCAGTAGCTGACTGGAACAAATGAAAATGAAAAGATTTTTCTAATGGTACATACACATATTTAGTTCATTCTGAAGATTTTAGGTAAGTGACATTCTGCCAGCTGTGTTCTTTTCAATGTAGATTTCTCACCATTTCATCCTTTGTTCTCTTTCCCACCATTTTACTTGTGGGAAAGAGAACAAAGTTAACTTCAACTATAGTTTCTCATTTTATTTTCTAGTTTTAATACAAAACACGAATAAATTTTATGCACCATTTCTCAAAGGATACTTCCAACAGCTGTATTATGTGACATGGATGGAATTCAGTATGAGAAAATTTGGTTAGTGGTATTCACTACAGTCCAGACATCTACTGTATATAATAACATTCAAAATGCTGAATACATTTTATAAACATAAAAATATAAATAACAGACAAGCATCTTAGATATTAAAGAGGACCAGACATGAGCTGGTTGCCTGATTAGCCCTGTGGAAAAGGCATTTGTTTTCATGGTACTAGACTGCCAGAAGAAAGACCATTCTAAATTCAGTTCTAGTTGCGAATTATGGGATCTTTATCTAGGCTTCATTTTCAACAGGTTCCCCATGTTAGTTGATCTTTAGAACAGGAAACTTGAGTTTTTATCCTTACAACTCAACAAAATTTACAGTAAAGAGAACTTGTGCTATTTCAGATAAAAATATACACGTTAGATTAAAGGACTAAGCATACGGCATCAGTTGTCTGCCATATTTTCCGATGCCTGTAAAATCATTGATAGCCAAGGGTGGAGGAAGAATAAACTTAAGGAGCAGGAATTAATCCTTTTTGGAATAAAAGGATAGGAGGATATATATATATATATATATATTTAGAAACGTAAACAGAAAATTTTCCATTACAGCAAGTAACAGAAGCAAAATCACAGATTACATTATTACTTTAAGACAAACACTTGAGAAATCACAGGAATATAAAAAGGATCTATGTTTGTAGATCTTGAAAAGATGTTCAAAATGTTATAATTATATGGTGTAAATGGGACATTATACAGCACATATAGATGATGCTTATGTTACAGGCAAACCAGTCCCATGAACACACACAGATTACAGCCATGAATACTTACAACAATATGAGGAAGAGATAGGATCCTCACCACATGTTGTTATGCCTGTAGTCAACCATGAGTTATATCACGGTAGCCAACCTCCTAGATAGGAGATGACACATGAATGGAAATAGATGATGCTTAAGTTGTAAGTCAGCTATTAAAACTGAAGGAAGTAGAAGAAGCATTTTATGTAAAATCAGGCACAAGACAAAGGAAGATAAATCTGATATATTCATCTTAGCTCATTACTTTATACAGATAATGTTATACTCCTAAATAAATCTAGTATGCAGGGGTGTTCAGGATGCTTTAACTAAACTTACAATGCAAATCAGAAACTTCAAAAAAAAAAAACCATGAAAATAAACAGGAATAAAGAACGCTGAGTAGATTCTCAATGGAGAATCTACTTGTTCTCAATTCTCAAAGATTCTCAAATGGAAAAGTGTTTAACTATACTATAGTTTAAAAAAATAATGGTATTTTGTGGACAAATTTCATTGATGCAGGAATAACAATTTTTATTTGTTCGTTCTTTTTTTTCCCCCAAGTTATGGGCTTAATACATAAAACTCTTAATCCAAAGAAGATTTATAAAATCAGATGTGTACCCACAGTAAAAATTATTTACTGTATAAATACTTTGGCTAACCTATGTTAATATGACTAATCAGTGTGAGTTAAGAACAATTACTAAGGGATTTAAACAACTGAAACAGTACAATGCATGCATTACATTAGAATTCCTCTATACCAGAGGTGTTCGACTGGTCAATCTTGGAGCGATTTTTGGTCTATCTCTTGTGTATTCCTCCTTACTTACAAATTTAATTAAAACTGAAAACATAATATTTTATTTATCATTATTTTTAATTTGCTTTAAGTGTATTGCTATTGTTTATTTATTTTTCGTTAAAATTGTCAAATCAGTAATTTTCTTATAAGTCCGGATCAGTGGAAGTCAAACAGCGAGCCGAGTGAATACGATTATAAGCAAGGTGTAAAAACTCGATTGTAGCTTAAATATTAAATATTCCAAAGCACATTACATCGATTTTTTACTTAGGCTAAGTCCCATGTGAATATTGTAAAAAAATAAACTTTGTTGTCTCGGTATAGTTTGTATTAGATGTTTTTGTAAATAACTCTTTTGAAGCTAACTGTATATACTGCTTTAATAAGAATAGGTTAGAGTGTTAAAAACAAAGGCAATGTTTTTGTTGCCAAAGCTGTACATGGCAGCATTAGAAAGATTGTTATTGAAACTTGTATGTATGAGAAAGGCTTGCAGGCTCTAAATGCAAACATCTCTGAAGTCATTCAGAAAGAGTTCAAACAACTTTCCGATGGCCAGCAACTTACAATCAAAAGAAAGTGGAGGAGAACAAAAAACGTGTTGAACTCGAAACTTAAGATGAAAGACTCATACCGATTCTTTGGGGGTTGCCAAACTTCATGCGAGGTCTCAGAGGAGGCCTAATAAAAAGGGACTGAAGCAAGCAGAAGGGATCATGGTTCCAGAATTGCTGTCAGAGAGGAGGCAGTCCAGAGTCGCTGTTAGAGAGGCTGCCTGGATCCACATTGCTTGAGAGAGGAGTTTCCTGCTTCCAGAAAGGAGCTTCTCGGTTTGAGACGTCGCTAGAGAGAGAGAGAGAGAGAGAGAGAGAGAGAGACTACTTCTAGGCCACAGACAAGGTTTAAAATTGTCGAAAGGAAGAGTTCCAATTGCCAGAGAGGGATCCAGTTAACAGATGGCGGTAGTTCTAGCTGTTGAAACGGCAGAAAAAGAAGGCAGTTGTCCAGGCATTTTCGGTCAGCCCAAGCAAATTTTCCGAAGCACCTTCACTCGTAAGTTTTTCTTTTCGCTGAGGGAGGGTAACCTTTTGCCAGAGCTGAATGAGCCCATAGCCCGCTACGTTACCGATGAGATTCAGCTGAACCAAAATTTCCTGAAGAAGATCTGAGACTAAAGAATTTGACTGAATGTGAGATACAGAGCCTTTGTAAGTTCAAAACTTTTATATAATTCCTGTTATAGTTGATACAAGAAAGACTTTAAAGATATATGTTTAATAGTGTTAAGAAATGTCCATAAGAGAATCAATTGCCATGTTAGAGGTTGATATCAAATTTGTAAAGATAACTTAACACAGATTTAGGTAACCTCTGTATGAGTAAGCTTAGAGATTAATAAGTAAAAATTTGTAAACTGAGAGTAGGTAACCTTATGTGTTAAAGATAGTATTTAATGTTGAAGAAAGAAGATCCTAATTTTTGCTAAAGAGTTTTTATAGATGGATAGAGAAAGCAATCTCCCTAATGTTAAAATTGTGTATATTTCATAGTAATGTAAATAATTGTCATTTGACTTTCTTGTTAAAAGAGTGCTGCCTGTTTGTTTATTTCCAACTCTATCATTAAATTCCTGCCATGTACCCTCAAGGAGTGTACATGATATGACAGAACTACATTATTACTAACTTCCTATCTACAATTTTCCTCCAAATCAGTTTGTTACTTGTCAAGACTCCAACATTATCAGATCTTATATTTCTATCATCTAAGGCACTTTGTACCGTATCAATCCACCTATATCTTGGTCTTCCTCTGGTTCGTTTTGCTGCCAACCTGGCAGAGAACACTTGTTTTGCTAATCTTTCTTCGCCCATTCTGTTTAAGTGACCATACCACCTGAGATTAGCGCTGCTAACGCATTCCTGGATGTTGACAATGTCAAGTTCTTTCCTAAAATTCTCGTTTTTAATATGATATTGCCATTGATGCCATCTGTTCACACCTATAATCTTTTTCACGACTCTCATAACTGCGGTCTCTAGTCTTTGGTCAAGTATTTTACTTCTGACCCAGCTCTCAGATCCATAAGTTAAAACTGGTTTGAACACTGTCTTGTATACAGCTAATTTAGTGTTCCGACTAATTCTCTCTTATTCCATATGAATTTATTCAATTGACTTCCCACCATACCAGCTTTGCTGATTCTGTTGTCTATTTCTATATTTAATTTACCATCTTCACTAAAAATCGTGCCTAAGTAGCTGAAATGTTTTACTTGTTCCACAGGTTCTCCATTCACAACACAGTTGACATTTTCAATGATTCTGCCTATTTTCATTGTCTTTGTCTTTTTATTGATGACCTTCATACCATATCTATTACAACAGCTATTCAATTTAGTCAGAGAATCTTGCAGACTTGTAGCAGATTTATTTAGAAGTATAACATCATCGGCATAAAGCAAAGAGCTGACATTAACATCTCCAATTTTGATATCATGTTTAATATCACTTTCCTTCATAATGTGATCCATATAGATAATGAATAACAGAGGAGATAATGTACATCCTTGTCTCACACCAGATTTAACATTAAACCATCTTCCTGTACTTCCTTCAATTCTAACTGCTGACTTACAACTCAAATAAAGACTAAGTACTGCTTGATATAATGCCCCATTGACACCATATAACTGTAGCGTATTGAATAGCTTCTCTCTTGGCACCTTGTCATATGCCTTTTCCAAATCGACAAAACTTAAATACAGATCTCTGTTATGTTCCCATGCTTTCTCGACTATTTGTCGTAAAGTGAAGATCTGATCCTGACAGCCTCTATTTGGCCTGAATCGAGCTTGTTCTTCACCAAGCTTTTCTTCCACAATTCTTCTCAACTGTTTCTCAAGTATACTTGCATTGATCTTGCCAGAAACACTCAGTAGGGAAATACCTCCGTAATTCTCACTTTCAGTTTTATTTCCCTTTTTATATATGGGTACTATGAGAGCTCTACTCCAATCATCGGGAATTCGTCCCTCTCTCCAGGCTTTCTGAACTATGCAGTGCAGCCACTGTAAGACTTTTATAACCACCATGCTTCAGCATTTCTGGTCGAATATCATCTACTCCTGCTGACTTTCCACATTTCAAGCCTTTGATGGCTTTTTCTACTTCAAGTATGGATATGTATTCCTGACTGCATGCCTGGTGAGTGTTTTTTACCACTGTGCTGTCATCACTGCTTGTTTCATTCAGCAGTTTTTCAAAGTAATTACTCTATACTTCAAGGATATCTTTTTCTCCCGTTTTCATATCACCTTTATCATCTCTTAACTCCTTTTATAGTACTCTTTCCTCCATTTCTATCCTTCTTCAACAACCTCCAGAATATTTTCCCACCTTCTTGATATTTATTTTCTATAATCTTGCCAAAGTCTTCCCGTGACTTTTCTTTAGCTAGTTTTACACAGTATTTAGTATTCTTGCATTTGTCTCTGTATTCTCTAAGAGCACAATCTGACTTATTTGACAGAAACTTTTGATATGCTTTCTTCTTTTCCTTCACTGCCTCTTTCTGTGTCCACTAGGGAGTTCTGATTTTTTTATCCTTACAGACAACCTCACCACATGCCTCTCTGGCAGAATCAATCAATGTTTTCTTCAGAGTTTGCCACTGAATCTCCAAGGTTTAATTCCTGTTCTCAAACTTCATTTTTTCTTCAATAATCTTTGTGTATTTTAGTCTACAGTTCACATCTGAGAGCTGCTCAACTTTTATTCGCTTTAAAACTTTCTTACATGTTATTCTTTTCAATATGAAATTCAAAACATCACTATCAACAATAACATAGTCAATGAGACTTTTCTTATTCCTTGCCTCTTCTCTCCATGTGAATTTGTGCACATTTTTATGTTGGAACATGGTGTTAGTAATACCATGTTCCAAAATAACCAATCCATGTCCTGTGCAGAAATCCAACAGATATTTGCCATTATTATTAGCTTTGCTCTTTTCTCCAAATTTTCCCAAAATATTTTTGTATGTCTCACAATAATTTCCTACTCTGCTATTTAGATCCCCCAACAAGGACCAACTTTTCCTTTTTCATTGTGTCAGTTGCTTTTTTTAAAACCTCAAAAAATTCCTCCACTTCTACCTTAGTAGAAGCCTATGGGACCATAGGCACAAATAAGTCTCATTGTCCAGTTCCCCATTCTCATATTTGCCCACATTACTCTACTTGAGACTGACTGCCATTCAAGAAGATTATAGTTCGCCCACCGATTAGAGATCCTTCGATACTTCTGCGCATCTTAGAAAAAGGAGAATCCATTCCGATCATAGGGTAATCAGTCCGTATTGTGGGATGAGTTGTTTATTATTACCGGTCAGAAAATTAACTTCTCTTTTATGATTATTGTAGTTAACTATGTTGCTTGTATAACAGTTGGAAAATTTTACCTATAAAGCACGTGATGTCGCGTGTTGGCGACCAATTCGGACGTCCTTCATTTCTTTCTCCCCTTCAGCATGAATCGACTATTCTTGGAAAGACGCGAAGCAGGGACCTACAAACGGTGGGAGAACTATAGCCTCGTATTTTGTGTTGAATACTATGGCTACTCCTTTTTCTTGATTGTCATTGCCTGAATATAACATTTTGTATTTATTGCTGAGAAAGATCTCACCAGTTTTTGTCTTTTTTGTTTCAGTCACCCCTATTATGTCGATCTGGTACTTATCTAATTCCTCAGCTAGCTCCATTTCTTTGTCATTCAGGCTTCTTATGTTGATAGTACCGATCTTTAACTCTGGTGATGTTGAGTTGGGGTTTGTTTTCAGATTTTTTCCAGTAGCTGACTTTACCCTGTTTCCCTGGCGAAAACAATGGGGGGGCTTGCTTAACCGGGTGACTCCCCAGCTGGCATGAAATTTTGTCATGTCGTACCATCATTTTTTATTTTGGTTTAACCAATAAGAATACAATTTGGTCGGCTAAATCCCAATTGCCAGCCCATCCTCATTCGTTCAGTATCCAAGTAGATACCCAACAGGGTGCACCACAAGAAGGTGAGGATTGGACATTAGGTCAGAAGCCCTGGTTGGTTCTCTGCATTCCTTTAAAGGCTATGTGGAGGTATCCTCTCAGTTATACAGCTTTGACCCTTAAGCACCCCTTAAGCACAATTTACAACTTCACTGTTTCTAAGATAAATCAGACTTGTTGAGCGGGAATCTAAGTGAGTTGGCCAAAGCGTGAATTTAAGAAAATGAATAGACCACGACCGTTTGTGAAAGTGTTAATGTAGGAATTTGTGTTAGAGAAAGAGAGAGAAATCTACCAGCCGTATATTTGAGTTCTTTTTGCTAATCAAAGATATTAGCGGTGCAGTCTCATTTTAAATAAATTTTCTAATATCTTAGGCATAAGACTCATAATGCGAAAGGTAGATAAACATAGCACGTAATAAGATAAACAAGAGAGATTCTGAGAGAGAGAGAAAGCGCGCACAGCAAATTAGAATAATGGACAATAAAGTATAGAGTAAAAGACATCACAAGTAATTAATAGAAATTAGAAATATACAAAGTTAAATAATAATAAAAGTTTATAATGTCACAGTAACAATTGGATAGCAAAAGTAGACGTATAAGAAAAGCACATTGTATGCGTTTCGTTTAATTTGAGGATAATCATGAGTATATCAAAGAAATCGAAGATGTATCATTTTCACAAGGCATGGGAAATAGATTTTTTCTTTACAATGGTAATTGGAAAATGTTGTTGTTTGATTTGTAATTCATCTGTAGCAATTCTAAAAAAAGGTAATATTGAGAGACATTTTTGATCGCTACATGCAAAATATAATGAAGATTTTCCCAAAAATTCCGAAATAAGTAAATCAAAAATTATAAATTTAAAGGCAGGACTTTCTGGACAACAAAATATGATTTCAAAAGTAATAAATAAACCAATATCAGTCACTATTGCATCTTTGAAAGTGTGTCATTTATCAGCAAAAGCAAAAAAGCCTTTTACTGATGGAGAGTTAATAAAATAATCGTTTCTTGCAGCAGCAGAATCTTTATTTTACGATTTTAAAAATAAAAATGAAAATTGAAAAATAAATTTCGGTTATGAGAAGAGTTGAAATTTTACGTGTCGATCTGAATACTCAGTTAATGCCAGACATTCACCAGTGTGTGGAGTTTTCATTACAATTTGATGAATCAAACGATTTCACTGATATTGCTCAGTTAATGGTATTTATTCGCATGGTATTTCAAGATTATTCAAGTAAAGAACTTTTGAAAATTATACCATTATTGGGAAGGACTAGAGGAGAAGACATTTTTTTGACATTTGATGAATTTGTGAAACAACACAAACTTCCGCTTTTTAAACTTGTGTCTATTACTACTGATGGTGCTCCTGCAATGATAGGTAATAAATCAGGCTTCATTTCATTATGTAAAAACAATGACAAATATCCAGATTTTTTAACGTACCACTGTATTATTCACTAACAGGTACTGTGTAGTAAAAGATTAAACACAAAAGATGTTTTGGATATTTCATTTAAAATTGTAAATTCTGTTTGAGGAAATGTCCTGCAATGGTGGTTATTTAAATTACAGGCAGATGATGATAGGGAACTTCTGTTGTATAATAATGTTTGCTGGCTCAGCAGAAGTTAATTTTTAGAAAGATTTCTTACATTAATTAACGATATAAAAATATTCTTGATGAAAAAGGAGATATTTATCCACAATTGAGTGATAAAAGATGGTTGTTACACTTATCATTTTTACTAGATTTCTGTATGAAATTAAGCAATTTAAATTTAGAGTTACAAGGTAGAAATAAAAATTTAATTAATAATTTTTTGAACAAAATCAAGAAATGCTTCGCTATGATTTAAAAGAATTTATTCGTGAAATAGAATTAGTTGAGGAAGAAATAAATTCAAGATTTAAAGATTTTAATAAAACTGAAATGATTGTATCTTTTATCAATAATCCATTTCAAGAAAACTTGAACATCACAGAAATTTCAAATAAAATTAGTGGGCTGTTTGATATAAACCAAGCTAAAGTAGAACTTGAGATAATAAACATTCAGAATAGTTTACATTTAAAAGCAATAAACAATGTAGTAATTTGGAAGTATGCACATGAAAAATTCCCAATATTAACTGATATTGCGCGAAAACTTCTGTCGTGTTTCGGATGATCGCATTACTTGTCAGAATCCGCTTTTTCAAATATGACCATCATAAAAAATCAAATTGCAAATGATTATTTGGATGATTGTCTGCGATTGGCCACTTCTTCATATCAACTTGACTATGAACATATTGCAAGGTCCAAACAATGCCAAATTTCACATTAATTTTTTTTTTTTTTTTAATCAACCAGCATTTCCTGTAACTTGTGAGTTTGTAATCAATCTGTTGTTTTTTCTAACTTTGGTTTTCCAAAATAGAGAAATAAATATTTTATTCCAATATATTTTTTTTGTTGTATTAAAATAAATAAATTTTTAAATACACAAAGTTTTTAGTTGAGTATTTTTTTTTTTAGTTGTTTATTTGTGCATTATCAGGTTGGGGGAACGTGATCTATATAAGAGTAGATCGCCAAATAACTTATATATAAGAGAGTAGATCTCGCATAGTAAAAAAGGTTGAACACAACTTGTCTAGGGGAAGTGGATGGTCTTTGGTGGAGCAGATAAGGGATGCCGATTTCTTATGTGGTTTGTAACAGGTAGTCAGGTCATTTTAAAAAAAATTTTTTTTAGGATTTTTGTGAGCATTTTAGGTGTACGGTTGGTTATACGGAATGGTGATAGATTTAATGTAATCTCTGTTAAGAAGACGGGGAGGGGGTTGTGGTTAACTGGTTTTAATATTTTCTCGATTTTTTGGGGGTTGTAGCCATTGGCTAAGAAGATGTTAAGGATATGGTTAAGTTCAGTAGTTAGGGCATTGTTGTCTGAACAGATTAATTTTGCCCTGTTATATAGGGTTTTTATAATCCCATATTGTTGTGAGGGGGGGATGGTGTGATTGCTGGTGAATGTATCTACCTGTATGGGTCGGTTTTCTGTAAACAAAGAAAGCCAGGGATCCATCAGGCTGGCTTGCAGAGTGTCTAGAAAAGGGAGACTGATGTTGTTTTATTTTTCCAAGTTGGAGTCTGGGGTGTTGATTGTTTAAGTGTGTTCTCTATTTGGCCATGTGGCCAAATAGAGAACACATCATCCACGTAGCGTAGCCAGACAGTGGGTTTTTGTGGGCCAAGTTTAAGGCTTTTTCTTCAAAAGTCTCCATAAAGAAGTTTGCTGGGGGGGGAGTGGAGAACCTATGGCTGTACCCTCTGTTTGTCGAATTTTTCTTGCCAAATGAAATAGCCTGAATTCATGGTGAACTGAAATAGGGCTGAGATATAGGAGGAAATTTTGGTTTGGATGAGATCTAAGGTATCTTTGAGTGGGACATTTGCGAATCAGCCTCAGCTCTAAAAAAACTTCCCAAATCTCAACAAATTTGGGTGCATGAGATTGCCCCAAATTTGGGAAGCTTGCATCCTTAGAACATCAGCCCAACAGCCAAGAGAGCCCAATTTAGCCTGCTAGGGGACTCTAGGACACGCCAGTTGCCTTCTTCAGCCTCATTTGCTCGTTGTTAGTGCCTGCATGCACATATCATAGTTTTATGTTCCCAGAAGATAGCAATGTAACATTTCCAAAATATAGGAAGGTAGTGATTAAAGTTTTTTAATTAATATTTTAGTATACGTTATCATTTCCTTAAAAATTTAAAGTCATGTGTAACCAACGTATAAGTTTATCTACAAGAGTGAAGAAATTGAAAAAAAGGAAATCACCAGGTCTAGATAATATCAATAATGAATTATTAAAAAATGCTAAAGATTAAAAAATACAGAAAATTATAGAGGGATAAATTTATTAAATACTTCATTAAAAGTACTAACAAGAATCCTAAATAATAAAATAACAAAAGAAATTAATCTATTAGATGAACAACAAGGTTTCAGAGAAGACAGATCATGTACAGATGCAATATTCATAATCAGACAATTGATAGAGAAAACAATAGAATACAATAAGAAACTATTTATATGCTTTATAGATCTGGAAAAAGCATTTGGCAGAATATTAATTCAAGATGTAGTAGAAATTGCATTTCCACTAAAGATGCAGTAGAAATATCATATATAATAATAATAGCTGTATAATAAAAACACAAGGAAAGGGATTCAAATTAGTAATGGCATTAGACAAAGGGACTCTTTAAGCCCAACAATATTCAATATAATAATGGATGAAATAATACAAAAAGTTAATAAAATACAGGAGTGAAAATAAATATAAATAATAGAATAATAAGAACTATATGTTATGCAGATGATGTATTATTAATTGCAGAAAAATAAACTCGGCTACAAATATTACTACATACATTTAATAAAGCAGCAAAATTATATAATGTTGTGTCGGAAAAAGAGCTGACTCCCTATTCGTAAGCCATCTTGTTTCCGACCCAACACGCAGTGATGATCAGACCTAAGGATAAGGACATGCTTATGCCTCCAGAGACAGGGCTAAGAGAGTGTTGTATATTGTTGTGTCCTGAATAAACTACGAAAAAGTTTTAACATGAATTATTCAGGACACAACTTTAGTTAAACATAGGCAGAGAATGTGGCATGTTGGCTATAGACTAGAAAGGTAAATTTATGTAAATAACTCTAAATTAGGAGCAAGAAATTGTAAGACCTAACCTGTTATGCAAATGGGTCAGATAAAGAAATTAATTAAAATGTTAAATTTATTTAAGAACCCCATTTCATGTGTTATAAGGTAGCAAGGGTCACCTTTAACCATCCTGTGTTACGTACACCGGGGGGGGGGGGGGGGGGGTAGTTATAGGAAAGAGAAACTAGAGCGCTTTCCAAGAAGAACACAACAAGCGCACGTGCGATGTAATAGAGGGAGCTGAAAGCCGTGACATAAACCCACGTGACCGCATTGGCGGGCATCGTGATACAAAAGAAACACCGGGAAGAGCAAGAAAACAAAAAGACGAAGCAACCAAGACTCAAGGCTTTTTGGTTCCTGACCTCTCAGACGTTGGTCCAGTCTGCACCAGCAGAGAAGTTCCTGGCTGGCCATGGAAGGCATGGTTTGTCTGCCGCAGTGTGTGGAATAGGCCTAGCTATTTCCTACGACTAGGATAGCTGAGCAATGTCGTGCGATGGAAGAACCAAGTAGATGCCGTCCGTTCTGGCTAAGCTCCTGAGTCATATCGCCCTTCTTGCCGAGAAACTGGCCGTATAGTTTGTTGACGGTAATCAGACGAATAGCAGACTGAAGAAGCCTTGATGCCCAGACAAGGCAGGAAAAAAGAGTATCATTTCAGGGACGGTAATGTAGACTTTTGTGTTATATTTTCCAGTTAAGAAAGTGTGTGTTTCCCTCAGAACAATTTGTGTAGTGGACTCATTTTATGGAACTTTAGGAACTGTCTACAACTTGGCATAGGCCCATTTTGTTTGAGAATTGTCTGCCTAGCAAGGTCATGTTTATTCTGTATGAATTAGTAGTAATGTGTAAATTGATATAACTAATGACCACGTGAATGCAGAAAGTGTGATAAGTGTTAATGAGATAATATTAAGTTGTATATAGAGGTGGTCTAAGGTTTGTTTATATATTTTGTATAGTAGTATTGAACCAAGGATCTTACTTGAGAATAATTCAGATTAATTAGTAGTAATGCTTACTTGTATGATTTCTTATTTTAATAAAGATGTTTCTTAGTACCTGCCTCATCTGTTTTAGTATGAATTCAAACAGCCACTCATAAAAATAATAATGAACTTAGTGGGAAGAACCCACATGTATGATTAAGCAAAGTGGGCCACGACTGCATGTAAGAATTTAGTGAACGGAGATTAGATTTTATTATAGTTTAATTATTGTGTATCATTCTGAGAGAGCCATTCTGGGTAAGAGTCCCATCTATCCTCGGTATTGGCTGGCGCAGTTATAATATAAATTTGTCAATGTTTATCAGGTGGACTGTCTCAGATGATGTGTTAATGGTCACGTCCCACACAAGGACAAAGCCCTAAATACTAAGTAACCTACACGTAGTTAAACTATAGAGAGGCCAAAGAACTGCATATTTAAAAGGGGGAAGATTTAAGTAAAGAAAACGAAATAAGTTAGAATGTAATTTGAAAGGGAAAGATATACGAGAATAAGAGATAAAATTAAATAAGAATTAAAGATAAAAGAAGTAAGATAAAGGCAATATAACGAATAGAGAAGCCGATAGGATATATTTAGAATAAATAAAATGAATAAAAGTAAACATAACAATATATGTTCACTTAAAAGTATATCAAACCGACTGAGATTGTTAATATTAAATAAACTTAAGAAATCTGTATTTAGAACTGGTAATGTCTGTGTAAGATAAGCAAAGGGAAATTGTGTCTCAGGACTGAAATTGTTATTATTATTAAATATGCTTAAGAGATCTATGTATTAGAACCATGTCAAAACAGTTCGGAGTTGTGGTGACCAATAGGCTGTGGCTAAGAGTATGACGTAGTCACTGAGAGAGGGCACTCACATTTGTAATATAAGGCGCGGCGCGAGACTCAAACGCTCTCGTTTTCTGTTCCTGTGTTCCCGTCCAATCCTGGATAACTACGGAAGCTTGTCGCCGGTGCCCAGCAACAATCTCCCAGTTGCTGTTGTACCGAGTCGAATAAAGCCACCAAAGGAATGAAGTCAGAATTCCAGTAAAGAGCCGTTGGTAAGTTATGCCAACGTGAAGTCAGCGAAGGGCAACCTTCGAAGATAGTGGAAATAAGTCGCTGATGCCACAGAAACACGTGGTGAGAAAATACGGAAGTCTTGCATATTGGAAGTGAAAGCATGGAGGGAAGTCATGGAAACCCCATGAAAAGAACAAGATGGTAATGTACAATTTTTCATACTCATTATAGAATTGTAATCGTAAAAAGGAATAGGAGCCAAGGATTTAAGGAGCTCCACACATTAACTTACCCACGGTGCCTAAAAGACTATTTGGACTGATCTGTCTGTCAAATAAGCTGGTGCCACTCTAAGCTTGTGCTGAGAAAGGAATCTAACCTTTGAACTGTTTGTCAGGAAGAAGCTATATGATATAATGTTAGATATTAGCCTGAATTTTAATTAAGTTGTGGGGAGATAGAGCTTGAGCATGAATTAGAATATTTTCCATGTTAAAATACAAGACGGAATGCGTCTGACATACTTTGTATAAAACTGTGCTTAGAAAATGAGCACTGAGTAACGCTGTATGGAATAATCGAGTCTGAACATAATAATATAACTGAGATATAGGATTGTTTCACTTAAACATAAGAATTGAAATTTTGGATATCTTAAACTAAAGAGGGGGGGGGGAGTTCAGACTCTCTAGTATTGAAATTATTACTTAAAGTGTATCTATGCAAGTGTATATAATAAATGTATTTCTTTATATCAAAGTTCATGAGTCTATTGTCTCTGAGATTGAATTACCACTTATAAAACTTTCGGACCTGTATGAGTGAAGGGGGAAGCAATTTACATAAGAAATAAAAGGGGGGGGGGCACGACTGCACATCACGTGATCCCTTTGTTGTTTAGCGTTACTTATTTGAGTATCAGAATTTAGTTGCCGGCTGGTGCAGTCATTCTAAACAAAATATAAATTTGTTGGCAATGAAATAACTGATATGCATGAGAGATAAATAATACATATAGAATAAAATATGTATTATTCTATATGTATTAAGAATAAAAGTAAAAGTGACGAGGCACAGACATAACAATAATATGAAAATATCAAAAACAAAATCACAAGAACCACAAAGATGCAAATTAGAATTAGAAGGTACTATTATTGAACAAATTACAACTATTTACGTATACAACTGAACTGGGAAGGAAAGCCACATCTAGAAGTCAGAATAAGTTGCAAAAGCTGTATGAATATCAGGATGCTTGAATGAAACAATTTGGAAATTTAAACATCTTAGAGTAGAGAAAAAACCAGAATTTATAAAGCAGTAATCAGGCCTATTATGACATAATGCAGAAACAAGACCAGACATTAGAAAAACAAGACAAATGTTAAACATATGTAAAAATAGTAAATAAAACTTAACTAGATAAAATAAAAAATACAGATATAAGAAAACAATGTGAAATACAAGATAAACAATTGGGTATCAACCTGAAGAATAAAATGGATTGAAAACATGTGGAGAAAAGAAGTGAAGATAGAATATTAAAACAAGTCTATAGTTGGAAACCAAAGAATAAGAGAAGAACAGAAGAACCAAGAAAAATACTATTAAAGAAGATGAAGTCTTGGTCGCAACAGATATTACATCTAATTGCATGAAGAAGAAAAAAGGAATTAGCTTTAAATATAAGAACATCACAGTTTGAAGGGTGTGTCAAGTACATTAACTCTTGACTTACTAAATATTATTATCCAAAAAATGCAGGCACTAGAGCCTTTTAAAAAGGCACCATTAATCTTAGGCAGAAATCATTTACAAGAAGGATCATAGAAACATAAATCAAATTATTCATGATGAACAGGTATTATTTTATCAAGTCATACCCCAACAGAAGATGAAATTAATGTCCTAGCATGGGCCATAAATTTGCCATTTTGCCAAATGAATTCCCTATATGGACTTTATGCACAACATTGAAAAGAATATCAATCATCTTTCTGGTGATCTAGCTAAGAGATCACCAAAATTATTAATGATGCCCAAACATTGGAACTGAATATTCCACTGTCTGAAATGGGAGCTCTCACATCCTTAAACACAATTATACAGTTATCACAAAAGCTAACAAAGGAAATACCACTGTAGTCCTAGATTCCAAATCCTATGAACATAAAATGAAATTACTCCTTCATTGGAATATATATATTCTCAAATTAGTAGGGATCCTACCAAAAGACATCTGAATAAAAACAAGATCCACATGTCAAGAAACTATTAAAAACCTCAGGATTTATCATGCAAGGCAGGAGAATATATGGTTCACCAAAATTACATAAAAATAATTCCCACTTATAAAATCTGAAAATTTTTATCTAATTTTTTCTGTCATCTCACGGGACACTTGGCTTCTTCCATAAAAATCTCACAGAATAAAAAAAAAAAAAAATATTAAACTGGTATTTTCAGATGTGACATCACTCCTCACACTGAAACAGAATTTCTAGCAAGAATTTTCATCAAACCTTGTGGGTTTATTCATTAACAATCAAACCTGGTTACTTTGTGTGAAAGGAACAGCAATGGGCTCACCACAATCACTTAACCTAGTTAACTTTTATCTAGAACACTGAAAGAAAGGATCTCTGCTCTTAATCCAAAACCATTTATTTGGCTACAATACACAGATTCTGGGTTTGCAATTTGGAATCACACAGAGCCAGAACTCTCCATTTCTACAAAAAAACAATTTCCATCTCCAAATTAAATTTACAGTAGGAAAAGCATTGTCAAGAGGAATTTCTTTTCTGGATGTACATATCAAATGGGAACAGGCTAGATCACTTTCTACTTCTATTTACTGTAAAATGACTTCAGAGGACACTATAATACATCAGATCACCATTTAACTCAAATGTACAGCATCATGAATCTGTGTCTAGAGCACACAAAAATTGTTGTGTGCTCTATTAATGGAAACATCCCAACACACACACAAAAAAATAACCCTTCCAGACAATGTCTAAGGGAAGAAGAACTCTGTGGGACTCCTATACCTTATATCAAGGGTATCTCTAAATCTCATTAAGATTATTAAAAGATACAAACTCATTTCTAGTTTAAAACCCATCAGTCAAATTCACAATCTATTACCTTCTTAAAAGGACAAACTTTCATCAATGATGTTACCTGGTGTATACCAAGTACCATTTGTGCATCTTGTCTTACTATGGATAAACAAGATCAGTTAATAAACATATTTCTGAACATGAAGACCATATCCGGCTTATTAAAACATGGAGTTGAAAACACTAGCCATGGGAAAACACTGAACTGTTACATAGATCTATGTTTAAATATGAATTTATTCAAAGAAAGTGCTGAAGCTCTACTTCTTTGAACTACTCTTAATTGTAAAGACTGCCTCACCATACCTGAAATTTGGGAAATTGTTATTCTGAGCTGCATTAAATAGATTGTATTTTATTATTAATATTTTCAACTCAGTAGGTGTTTTTAACCTAATGAACATGTGACTGCATGTATAGGATTATAATGTAATAAGTTATATATTGTTTCAGTTGTTTAAATTCCTCACACAATGTCTTGTGATATGGGAGGTGCAATAAATAATTTTTACTGGGGTGCACATGTGATTTTATAATTCTGGAAACTCCGCAGGTATCACTATACAAATTAATCTTGATTTATTATGGAAAAAAAATAAAGAGAAGAGAAGACCATGAATATTTCACCAATCTAATAGCTATTTTAACAGTTACTAAGAAAACGCCCAAAACATTTATACCTACAATCAATCAGCTACCTGATGACCACTTCCCCCACTCCCCAGTGTGCATTTGAATAAATCTAGCACAAGAATTAGGATATCAGACAATCATCTTCACAGTTTATTGAGAAGCTGTGAATCAACTTTAGAAAAAAACATACAGTTCATAACATCTTACTGACTGATATGTGTAACATTTACATGTCTTTCCAATAGTTTGTTAAAAAATTCAATATAATATTTTCTATATACAGGAAAACCTCACTTAATACGATTAATTAATCCATCAATTAATGCGAACTAAGCAAAAGTAATAAACAATAGGAATAATTATAATTCATCTGTCAGTTAGCATAAATTTGAAAAAAAAAAAAAATGGATATAATCTGTATTAGAGGATACAATCATTAAAGTTAATAAAAATCAATTGCTTAAATTTTAATTAATGTCTAAACATTTGATTGAGCTACTTTTTTACAAAAAAATTAAGTAAAGTTGTTTGAGTAGTGCTCGACTTTTTCATCTTGTCATGCAATTTGCGATAGCTGGTGAACACTTAATCAAGATTCCGACAGACTTTGGAGCTACATTCCATATCAGGATCAGCAAACAAAATTTCATTACCATACTCAATGTGATTGAAAACTAGCTCAAGATTTTTTGCAGTTAGCTTCTTAGTTGTGACATTCTCTTCTTGTTTGCACTCCTTATCATCATCTTCATATACATGCCGTTCTTCTAGATGAAAGAGATCATTTTTGCTTAACAAGTTCGCTGCCATGCTACTTCGGCATAGTCTGTTCCCGTATGCCGAGCAATTTCACTTCTTCAAGGTCAGTACGGTAATCTCGTTGCCGGTGGTAAGCGTCATACGAGTATACTCGTAGTTGGCTTGTGCAGAGCATATACCATCTATGAGTATACACAGTTTTGCTGCTAGCCCCACAAGCCAAGCATTTTCACTTCTTCAAGGTCAGTACGGTAATCTCGTTGCTGGCGGTAAGCGTCATACGAGTATACTCGTAGCTGGCTTGCGTAGCTCATATACCAACTACGAGTATGCTCGTAGTTGGCAGCGAACGTGTTAACTGTTCCGAATGGGAATCGAGCAAGTTTCTCACATCTTCATTATCCAATTCATTAAATCCAAGGTTCTTTTCCAGTTGTGTTAATTTCTTTAATAATGTTATCAGCTGGGCTATTAAAACCAATGAAATCATTTGCACAGTGAGGCAAGAAATTCTGCCATGTGGCTCCTTTATTACTGCAGCTTTCTTTATCAGTCTTTCTCTTTTTCCATGTCAGGGGTTGAATATAATAAAGCCTTATAGGTATCTAAATTAAAACAAAATGAAGGAAAAGTGATTGAGCAAGAGAACAGAGATTGCACTTGTGATGATAGCTTTGAGTCAACTGCCGAGTGTTGCCAGAAACTGCCTGCTGCACTGCCGCTGCCTGCAAATTGGCAACAAAAAATTTCACATAACGTAAAAAAATCATGTTGACTAATTAATCACTCGCTTAAAGCGGGAAATGGTATCATTCGCTCAATCGTGCTGTGTTTATCGCGCACATCGAATTCACGTTAAGTGAGGTTTTCCTATACTCACTAGTTTTACAAAGATATCTCATATTAATCCTCAATTTACTATTGAAATAAAGTATAATAAAATTACAACTTATAAGGGATGGAAAAAAGTATCACTTACTTTGATGAAGAATCCTCTTTTTTCAATTTCACTAATGCATTTGATGACAATGAAAGGTATATTATTTCCATTTGTTAGTTCTACCCCAAATGTTGTCATCTTATGAGGGAGTGGCTTATGTCCACATTGTATTGCTAAAGTTTCCAAGCATTTTTTATGACTTGTAAGACCACACTGGAAGAAATTTAACCATTTCATGCTTAAGGGATGAAGAGAATACTGGCATTTATACATTTTTGCAAGCATAGACATATGTATACTTTTTTTAAAAGGATTTTACATTTTCAGGCTGTTAGAGAATATAAGTTTGAACAGCTGGGGATGAAGTAGTGGATATACTGACTGGAATTTGTCAACAGGTTTGGAAGAAAATTTACTGGCCTAGGGATTGGAAAACGTCAGTGTTCATCCCAATTCCAAAAAAATAAAATCTCAGAGATCCTGAGAATTATAGAACCATCGCTCTTTAATTTCACATGAAAGTAAAGTTATGCTGAAAGTGATACAATAAAGGTTAGCATATGTGAATAGAGAAATGCCACAAGAACAGACAGGAAAGGTAGAGGAACTAGAGATCAAATAGCAAGCATGAAATAGATTATGGAAAGAACAAGAGAATTTGAGAAGTATTCATCTGTTTTATTGATTATAAGAAAGCGTTTGATTGCATGGATCACCACATACTGTGGATTGCAATGGGATCAACAGGAAGACTACCTGAACATCTAATTCTGTTGATAAGAGAGCTGTATGACAACCAAGAAGCTTCAGTAAAAACAGTCTTTGGAGAAACAGACTGTTTCTCGAGTGGAAAAAGGAGTGCTGGGGTTTTATATTGTCACACTATTTTTAATATTTATATTATGAGAATTGCTGATTTAGACAAAGATTCAGCTGGTATTAAGATTAGTGAAGTAAAAAAAAAAATTAAGATATGCAGATGATACAACCCTCATAGCAGAAACTAAGGAAGATCTGGAGCAGTTGATTCTATTGGTTAAGACAGAAAGTAACAAAGCAGAGCTTAATTTAAACATCAGCAAAACAAAAGTGATGGCTTCTGGCAATTTAGATGAATTTATAATAGAGGGAGATAAAATAGAAATAGTTGAAAGTAATGATTTAATGTGAATGTGAAGATGAAATTAAAAGAAGGATAGTCATGGGGGAAAAAAGCAATGTTAAACCTGACAAAAATTATGAAAGATAGAGGTGTGAGCAAGACCACGAAAGTTAGAATTGTCCAAGCAATGGTATTTCCAGTAGTGATGTATGGATGTAAAAGCTGGAATATCAAGAAGAAAGACAGAAAGCAAATTGAATTCATTTGAATTATGGCTGTGGATGAGACTATTAAGAATCCCATGGACTGCAAGAATGACCAATAAGAAGGTTTTAGAGAATATAAAGACAGAACACTCCTTGGAAGCAATGATCACTAAACAAAAGTTGATGTACTTTGGTCATATTATGCGATCTGATGAATCATTGGAAAAGGCATTTATGTTGGGGAAGATTGAGGGAATGAGAAGAAAAAGAAGACCACAAAAGAGTTGCATGGACAACATAAAAGAACTAACCAAATTGAACTTACAATTACTTAAAGAAAGCACAAGAGGCCAAGTGGGATGGAGAGCCTTTGTTCACAGGATCACCAAGAGTTGAAAACGACTGGATGGCACATAACAACATACAGCATACAGTTTGAAGTAGATAGGATAAGATGCAACAAACACAAACTATACTGTAGTTTTGCACTTGGTGTGTGTGTGTGGGGGGGGGGGGGGGTTGAGGTCATGTTGCACCTGCCAAACACCTTTCACTAGATTTCTAGATATCGAGTGTGGGGACTAATGTTCCCACACATTATTTTTAAGAAGCATGCCATTCAGCTAAACAATAACATTATTGAAATGATCAGCAAATATAAACATTTAAAGCAAATCATTCAAAAGAATCATAAAATAGCAAAGAAAATTAACAAAATAAAACAAGTGGATTGAATCAAATTATCAACCAAAATATCAAACTGTTGCATTTGACAATCCCTCAGACAGTTAACTCTCAGTTCATTAACCCTTACAAGGACCACAATAATAGTTTGTTATAAGGGATAGCTTGCTCTACAGATCTCTTCTAGCATACTGTACTTAACCGAACTTTAGTTTGAATTCAGTAGTTTGCTATAGTGTGAGTTGGCTGTATTATGGCAGTTAAACCTGGACTTTGAAAGACAAAAAGGTTAATCACAACACAATGAGCAACAGAAAGAAAAATATTCACCATAATTTTAAAGTACTATAACTGCAAATAAGAGAAGCATCTAACATCAAAAATATAGAATAAAGGTGATATATATATATATGATCAAAAATTGAGATGAATAGGACACAAAGCAAGTAGAGAGGACAACTGATCAACATCAGTTGCCCTCTCTTTAAAGGTACCATTACAAAATGGTATTCTTAAAACATTAAGTCAATCAAGATCATTAACTAGAGAGCTCCTATTTAACCCTCTCATGCATGAATTTTTATATTCAATATAAAAAATTATAATGATGATACAATACCATTTAATCTTACAGTATTACCATGAATTCATTAATTTTGCTAAACTTGTGCCCTGTATATGTTAAAAATGATGTCTTCATCTGAGGATATCATTTTTATGTGTACTCATATGAGGCCCTTATGCATGAGAGAGTTAAAGTAATAGGAGTTTTCATATATATATATATATATATATATATATATGAGAGAGAGAGAGGAATATTAAGACTCAGGTCAGGAAAATTGACTAGTATAGTAAAAGAAGACAAAACTGAAAAAAACTGCAATCCACAAATTCTAAGTACTTCTTTCATTATGACATCAGTAGGAGAAATGACTGAAAGAATGACACCTTAGATGGAAATGTGGGTAAAGCAATCAATGCAGATGACATACATGAATTGTTTAATTATAACTTTATGGAGGTATTGCATTCTGTAATAAGTTTTATTGCTAGAGTGATAAAGAGGGTTCAAGGTTTTGCGTGAGGAGAATATGTTTCAAATAGGTACGCGGAAGTCAATAAAGGCAGCAGGACTGGATGACATTTCACCATTTGTTTTAAGAGAATGTGCTAAGGAACTGACAGTCTCATTGACCTGACTATGGAAAAGGTGTCCAAGGAGTTACTCCTTGAGATACTGCCACTGCATTAGGGGTAGGGATAGAATGAAGCTGGCAAACCATAGACCAGTTTTTTTTTTTTTTTTTTTTTTTTTTACAATTTTGGAGAAATTAGTGAGGGACAGTATACAAAACAAAATTGGGCAGATGAGGGTAATGCTATTTATGAGGGTCAGCATGGATTTATTAAGGGACACTCTTGTTTCAGTAATCTGAGTTTATTATTATTTTTTTTTATAACTCCTACCAGCTGAAAACTGTAAACCTTCATGATCCAATTTGATTCTCTGATCATGAGAATGATCAGAGGATCAAATATTCGTCTTATAAGGTATAAGATGAAAGAGTTACTGAAAGTAGCAAAGGAAAAGAGTGAAAGAGTTAAAAGATTGAGAACAGTAGGTGGAAAATTTCACAGCAGTTCCTGTGTTTAGAGAGCTTTCAAAGCCAAGTTGTTTATTTTAGAAAACCTAGCAATATTAGTTAGAAACTGTATTAGAAGTAAAGCCTATTGTGGTGTTAATTAGACCTTAAATATGTCCTTACATCTATAGTTAAGGTTATTTTGTACAATAAGTTACATAGCGTTACACTGATGCAAGGCAATACAATGGCATCCAAAGCAGCACTGTTCAGGGAATTTAACCAGAGGGACTTGGAAGATACTTGTGGCATAACTATAGACAACAAATTAGATGATAACCATAGTAATTAACTTGAACAAAAGTATAGATATATCACACCACACAGATTTTGAATCTGTGTGGTGCGAAGTTGAAATAAACAGGTTAGTATAGCTGATAGGATACGGTTATAGGCAGCAGAATGCAGAGAATACTGATTGCGAAATGTTTAGGCAAATTAGTTAGACATAAAAAGAAGATGATCCTGATGGGAGACTAATTACAGGAATATAGACTGGAAGGAGGAGATAGTGTATGGGAACAAGGAGAGCGAATTTGCGGAATTTCTAAGAGATAAGTATCTTAAGCAGCACGTGATAGAAGCAACTAGAGGCTTTAACGTTTTGGATTTGATGATAACTACACAAGATTTAATGTTTTGGATTTGGTGATAACTACACAAGATGTAGTTGTTACTGAGGTGCTGACACTGCCGCCAGTTGGTGAGAATGATCATGAGGGAAGTGATGAAACAAGAAAAGGTCACTGCCAAAAATGGATACATGTGGAAGTATAAAGCAGGTGATTATAAGAAGCTCTGTAGTCAGTTAGCATCAGTACGTTGGGTAGATGAGCTAAGTGGAAAAGATGTTGAAAATGCAAACAAACTTTAGGCAGTATCTGACAAAAGCAATGTATGATTGCATACCAAGGGTTAAACAAGTATATAGAGTGGGAGTGAAATGGATGAACAGCGAAATCAAGCAAGCTGTGTTGGAAAAGAAAATGTTATGGAGGAGGTACAAGACATTTGGTGGTGATCAGATCCATGAAGAATACAGTAAAACCTTGATATAACGAACTAATTTGGGTGATGGGGTGTCCGATAAATCCGAAAGTCCATTATACAATAAAGTAGATTAACATGTATATAAACTATTCACCACGAGTAAATAAATGCACACTACTGGGCATGGCTTAGCGCACGTCGGAACATCAGTTGACACGATGAATCATCGGTGTCCGATAAATCCGAAAGTCCGTTATACAATAAAGTAGATTTACACGTATATAAACTATTCGCCATGAGTAAATAAATGCACACTACTGGGCGTGGCTTAGTGCACGTCAGAACTTCGGCTGACACGTGTTAAAACAGCCGCAAAAAGTCACGCCACGCGACAAAAGAACTAATCAGTGTGATTGGCATGATCATATGCTAATCATTCGTCAAACATGTTTTATGAGTGGTGACTCATTTATGTCAGCTAAATTACTACAGTGTTTTTCCAACATATGATGGCCTATTTGCCAAAATTTGCTAAAAATAACAGGAAAGTAATAACAAAAAATGACCTGTTAATTTAATTATAAGCAAATCTTGGTTAAAAGCATTTTAAAATTAATTTTCATATGTAACATACGGACTGAAATCGAGGGTTTAATATATAAGGTGAAGTGAGAAGGTGACGAAAAAGGTGCAGTATGAGAGGAGATTGGCTGATTAGGCCAAGGTTAACTCAAGAGAATTTTTCCGCTACATGGCAAGCAAGGATAAGAATAATTATGACAAACTAACATTGGTGAATAGTCAATGTTAGTTTGTCATAATTATTCTTATAAATATAAGAATAATTATGACAAAGGATACGTGGAATTATCGAATGAGCACTTTATCAGCATATATACTGGTATAAATTATTTGGTACAATATATAGAAGAGAGACAAATATTAGGAGAATTGGATGTGAAAGAAACAGAGGTGTATCAGCACGTATATATCACCACTTATGTTTACAGAATGAGCATCACAGTTGGTTATGCCCTTGACCTGGTTATTTAATGAAAGTCTTGCAGTGGGTACGGTTTCTAAGGAGTGGAAAGAGAGCAAAACAGTACCGCTCCACAAGCATGGTTCTAAGACAGAAGTCCCCAACTATAGGCCAGTCTGTATAACCCCAGTTGTGGTCAAGGTGATGGAGAGATTGGTAAGGAATAGAATACAAAATTGGGTTGATGGACATGGCATTCTTTATGTAGGTCAGCATGGATTTGTAAAGGTCCTGTTTCAGAAATTTACTTGCATTTTATGATAAGATGACCAGTGTGTTAGATAAGGGAGAATCGTATAGAGTGATATTCTTAGACTTTGCAAAAGCGTTTGATAGATTACCACATGATAAGTTGGTGTACAAGCTACAGAGGATGGGAATAGACAGTATGCTGGTTAGATGGATCAGAGATGGGCTCCAATCCACCTAACTTTCGTTCTCTGAACGATACAAGCAAGTTGTGTATGATGAAGCAGTGTCTTAAATAAGAAGGGTAACCAGTGGTGTGCCCCAGGGTTCTGTTCGTGTGGCCCCCTGCTGTTTAACTTGTTTATAAACAATATATCATGTGGACTGACTGGGGATCTTCAGTTATTTGCTGATGATGCAAAGTTGGGAAGAATTATAAGTAGTGCTGCTGATGCTGAATCCCTCTAGGAAGATTTAAATAGACTTTTTACTTGGACAAAAGAATCGGGTTGTAGTTTTAATATCAATACGTGCAAGGTGTTGCATTTTGGAGTGCAGAAATATAAGGCTGTGTACTATATTGATGGTGCTGTACTGCAGGAAGTGGATGAGATTAGAGATTTGGGAGTGATGGTTGACAGTAGACTGAAGTTAAGAGGGCATATTGCTAGAGTTGCAAAGGTTGCACATCGTAGTGCTGCTATGATAAGAAGTACTCTAACATGCAAGGATAAGGAAGTGGTTGTGCTACTGGTCAGACCACACTTGGACTATTGTGCTCAGATCTGGTCACCTGGTTTTCAATGTGATGTGGAGACATTGGAGAGGGTCCAGAAATGAGTGACTAAGACAATATCAGGAGTTTGTAATGCTGGCTATGGAGAGAGGATGAAGAGATATGGATTGTAGAGTTTGGTGAATAGGAGGAAGAGAGGCAATATTGATAGAGATATTTAAGTTAATGAGAGGATTTTATTAGATTAATCCTGAGAAGATTATAAAAAGAGTAGAAGGTGAGAGGAGAAGAACCAGAGGTCATTCCTGGAAGTTATGTAAAAGTGTGGTGAAGAAGGATGTGAAGAGTAGATTTTTTACATGGAGAATTGTCAGTGAATGGAATACATTGCCAGAATGTGTTGTTAATGCAAGGAGTGTTAAGAGCTTTAAGATTCTATATGATAAATACGTTGTCAGTTGAATGAACCTCCCACAATGAGTCTGTTGACGCCATGGAGGGTGTAATAATAATTTCATACTGAAAATAACAGTACTTCATCAGTGTGTAGAAACAAGCAAATCAAAGAAGAGGAATACAAGGTCTTTTCTCCCATAGTCCTAAATGGACTGTTGGGTCATTCATGGCTAGTAGATGATATTTTTTGTTAGCCTCCTCCAATCATCTCGGTCTCTTGTTCTTGATGTCAGTTGAGAAAGGGAGGAATTTGTCCATTTTTTGATGTTATCAGTCCATTTTAATCGAGGTCGGCCCCTAACCCTTGGTCCCGGAATGATTCCTTCTAGTGTTTGCTTTGGAATTCCATTAGTCCTCTCCACATGTCCGAACCATTTCATCTGTCTTCTTCTAATTAGCAATTCGGTATTTGAATGACCATCTTGACTCAACGTGCTTCCTAGATAAGTGAACTTGTTTACATTCTCAATTTGTTTATTGTTTATTTGTTTATTGTCATTTGTTTATTGCCAATTTGTATCTTTAAGAATTCAATGTCTGATTTTGAGGTTATCATTGTTTTTGTGTTTTGTAGGTTTATGTATAATCCATTTTTTTTTAATGTTCCGAAAAAGTGACTGGTTATCTCTTGTAATTCTTTTTCTGCCAGAAGATCAATATTGTCTGCAAAGTACAAGGTACATACAACAAATTAAAAATGGTTGCCGTGAGCTAGAAATTAATATTAATAAAATATTAAAACCATTTAATATTAATGGAATGGGAGAGAGAGAATCATTCCGATTCATGATAAGCCGATGTAAAAGGGCTTCACAACTTTCTTTGAAAAGGCATTCATATTTAAAACTGCTTCTATGGAGAAGATGAGCTTCATCGCACAAGATACTGTGTTTACTGTCAATACCAGACTTTTGAAGTTACACTTATTCAATGTAATACTGATGTTTATTAATTCTTTTTTCTGCAGAATGGCCCGTCTGACCAAAGTATGTCAAATTACATTCAGGAAAGTTAGGGAAATTATCAGTTTTACAAGGTAAACTTCATTCTCAGATTGCCTTACTCAAAAAATGTTGTGATACAAAAGTTATTCCTACATTTGCTAGATTTAGAGAGACTATTCGGTTGCCTAGAGCTCACAAAATTTATATTTGCACAAGTTTTTCTTGATATAGAACCAACTTTGAGTGGCTGAAAAAAAAAAAAACAGCACAAAACTCTTGTAATTTCTATATATATATATATTCGGCTTTGAAATAATGTTGGATTCAATATCCACTTAATTTGTATCATTTTGTATCTCCGAAGTGAAGTCTCTTGGCTCTTCATTTCAGGAATTCTTGGTACCTTTTAAAATGTGACACCTTTTGGCAACTTGTATGGGAAAGAATGACTTCTGCATCACTTCAACCTGGATATTTTACATCTGGGTCTGGCTCCCACTGACGAGACCTCAACAAAGGTCGAAACTGGTCTGGGTAGTGACCCCTTCCCATAATGCATAGCATCATACATGTCCACAAGGAGATGTGCTTTGCATTATGGAGAATACAAAGGAAAGTGATCAGAACTTACTCCACCTTTGCTACAAGTTGCCAATGTCCTGAAAGGTTGCTTACACTTGGATCCGCCGAAACTTTTATAGTTTCTATATTCAGCACAAAACTCTTGTAGTTTCTATATATATATTCGGCTTTAAAATAATGTTGGATTCAATATTCACATAATTTGTATAATTTTGCATTGCTGAAGTGAAGCCTCTTAGCTCTTTATTTCAGTAAAAAGACTTAACATGCAATATTCAGTCTATTTCAGATCTGAAAAGAAGGATTTCAACTACTCTGGATGACAAATTACTGGATATTTTTCTATGTGTTTCTAAACAATCTTCAACCTACTCTTATGGAAAGCATTCCTACAGACTGATGCAAAAATATGAATCATTATATCGTAAGCAAAAATTTACTGCTGACAAGACTCCTACTAATAAAGGAGTTATGAACATTTCTGGATGCTCATTGTCTGATGCTGAGACCAGTGTGTTGACTAAAGGCCATGATTTTGCTGTGATACCTGAATTCAATTCTGTATCTTGATTTTTTGCATAACATTGAATGCAATCTGTTGGGCCTTTCAAGTGAAGATGCTAATAAACTATGCTTTGAAGTTGCTGCTTTACTCTTTATAAGCAAATTATTACCTCCATATAATTTATCTAGTACTGAAATACATGCATTGTTTTCATTAAGACAAAAGAACCATATATCTATTTGAAAGCGGATAAAGGAAAAGCTGTAGTGGTAATGGATAAGGCTGACTATGAGGTGAAGATAGACTGCCTTTTACAGGATACCTCCACCTATCAAGAAATTAGTTATAACTCTACAAAAACACAAATGAAACAATTAAATAAGCTCCTTGATGAAGTTCTTAGATGGAATCAAAATACTTTGGATAAGTTACATACCCATTTTGGACAGAATGACTGTTTATATGGTCTCCCAAAAATTCATAAAGAAGGTTGTCCAGTAAGATCCATTGTAAATTGTATCGACTCTCCCACCTACAGAATCCTGATTGCATAAAAAATTCAAAAATCTTCACATCAGGAGGGAAAATCATCATATAGTAAACTCATAGTGTCAGAAAATGGGATGTTGGTAAAAAGAGAAACAATGTCAAAGCTGACTAACATATTTGATTCTTATATTTGAATATTTTTGATTTTTTTCAAGAAAATGTGTGGAATTCTTGATGAATGATCTGGATTGTCCAATATGGGCAGTTAATAAACATGAAAGAAATTTAGAAATTTTGCTAAATTTCTTACTTGTTCCTCATCTCCCTCAAGCTTAAAACAAGAACCTCTCACTATCACAACTTAAATGGAATTAAATTATTACAACCGTCATCCAATCCAATCCAAAAAATAATTGACTCCTATGTTCCAACACCAAAGTATTCTTCAACAGACCGCAGGGTTTTAATCCCTTATATTTTGTGTCTCTGAACCTATTGGTAGAATTCTGAAGAAGTATCACCTTATTCCCAAATATTTTCCTATCAACAAAATTTCTCATCTTTTACCATCTACAAAAGACAAACTGCTACCTCTATTGTTAGCTGATGTTTACCAGATTCCTTGTGAATGTAATCGACATACTTTGGGCAGATAGGCCATTCTGTAGAAAAATAATTAATGAACATCAATATTACATTAAATACATGAAATCTCAAAAGTCTGATCTGGCATGGTATTGACACTAAACACAGTATCCAGTGGGATGAAGCTCGTCTTCTCCACAGAAGCAGTTTAAATATGAATGCCTTTTCAAAGAAAGTTGTAAAGCTCTTTTACATCAACCTAACCTGAATTGGAACGATTGTCTCTCTCTCCCTCAAAAGTTTGAAAGATTCTCATTTTATGTACGGTATAAGGTGATCTAAGAAAGAGCGAGAGCAATTATACAGAAAGAGAAAATGGTTTGAATGATGAAAAAAATGAGGAATTATTTGTAGGAAGTGAGATCGCTAGGCTGCGCGCAGTGATACAAAATGCGCAGCGGCAATTAGAGCACCTGCAAAACTCTTTCCAGAGTGATTCGGCACGTAAATAAACAGCGTGGGAGAGTTTCCGAAATGAAGGAAAGAGTGTTGTATGGTGACTCGTTATTAAGAGGAGTAATAGATGGGAGTGTAACTAAATCGTACTTACCGGGTGCGAAATTTAAGGATGTAAGTGAGAGTATTAGAGTGCAAAAACAGAGGGTGAAAGAATCAACAATTGTGGCAGGTACGAATGAATTGAAAGGTGATAAATTTTTTAAGAGAGGACTTGAAAGTATTGTTAAAGGTAGCAAAAGAAAAGAGTGACAGAGTTGGAATGGTGAGTCTGTTACCGCGGTATGACAGAGAGGAGTTTAGAAGGAGGGCCATAATCACAAATGATATTATGCGCAGGTTATGCGGACGGTGTGGTGTGGAATTCGTGGACGTGTGGAATGAGTTTGATGGGCGAAAGGACTTATACAAGATGGATGGCCTGCATTTGAATGGACTTGGTGTGCGGAGACTGGAAAAAGTGTTGCTGAATGAAGTGAAAATGGATGTGCAGAACCAGGGAAACTAGAACTATCAAGGAGGGGGGGGGGGAAGTGGATATCCAGACATCAGTGAGACAGTTGAGTGTAAAAATGTATATAATGTACCTGAGCCAGCACTAAGGACAAAAAATGGGAATGGGACATTTAGAATAACGCATCAAGATAGGGGTGGGACAAAGGGATCACTGCAATTCATGTATACTAATGCCAGGAGTATTAGGAACAAGAAGGAAGAATTTTGGCCTTGATTGGCTCTTCCTGGCCACAGGTTATTGGCATTAGTGAAACATGGCTGACGGAAGATGATATAGTTAGTGGGATAGAATGTGTAGGTTATAGTATGTTTAGGAGGGACAGAGAGAATAAAATTGGGGGAGGGGTGTTATTGATGATAGCTGATGAACTGCAGCCAAGGAGAATTGAAGTATTGCAGGATAGTGAAAGGAGCTATTTTGAGGCTATTTGGTATGAGATTGACACTGGCAGAATAAAATATACAGTTGGGTGCTGCTATAGACCAGGTGATGGAATAGATGGTGGAGATGGTATGCATAAACAAATTGATGAAATGAATTGAAGGAGGGTAATTATTATGGGGGATTTCAACTATGGTAACATTGATTGGAAGGAGGAGAGGACACATGTGAGGAAGGAAATGGATTTTATTCAATTATTAAGGGATAACTATCTGAAACAGCATGTAATTGAAAATACTAGGGGTGTGAGAGTGCTTGACCTGGTAATAGTATCTGAGAATTTGACTGTAATGAATATGACCATGTTGCCACCTATTGGTGAGAGTGATCATAAGGTCTTGACCTGGGAAGTGGCTAAAGGTGTGCAATTTGTGATTAAGACAGGATATATGTGGAATTACTGTGCTGGCAAGTATGACAAGCTTAGGAGATTGCTTGGATCAGTGCCATGGCATGTACAACTGCAAGGGCTGGACGTCGACAGAGCATGGGAAGTGGTCAAAGAGCATTTACAGGAGGTTATGGCTGATTGTATACCTAAGGTCCGAATAGTGAAACAAGGAGAGGTTAAATGGATGAATAACACCATTAAGCTTGAGCTGCAAAAAAAGAAACAACTATGGAGGGAATTTAAAGAAAGGGGTGACCTGCAGGCACACGAACGGTATAAAGTGCAGGCCAGAAGGGTAACGAGTGTGGTAAAAACAGCAAAAGCCGATTATGAAAGGAAACTAGCTATGCAAGCAAAAGATAATCCCAAACAGTTCTTTCAATATGCTGCAAGCAAGAAAAAAACTGTACATGGCAAAATGATTTTAAGGAATGACGATGGTAAAGAGTTCACTGAACCAGTCGATATAGTGGAGTTACTGAGCGTGCACTTTGCAAAAGTATATCATCCAGGTGGTGACGTTGAAAAAATGAAGGAACCATTAGTTTATACGGGAATTGTGATGAATGAAGTGGAGGTGAATAGTCTATTACAGAACCTTAATGTGAATACATCTGTGGGATTGGATGGTATACCGGCACGGGTCTTGCATGAAGCAGCTAATGAATTATCAGTGCCCTTGACCATGTTGTTTAATCTGAGTCTCGGGTCTGGCTTAGTCCCGAAGGCGTGGAAAGAGGGGAAAATAGTTTCACTGCATAAAGGAGGATCCAAGACTATGGTTGCAAATTATCGACCGATCAGCATATCAGGAGTCATTGTCAAGGTCTTGGAGAAAGTAGTCAAGGGAAAAATACAGGAATGCATTGATGAAAATGAGATACTGTACAGAGGACAGCATGGCTTTGTGAAGGGTAGATCGTGCCTCAGTAACTTGCTCAAGTTTTATAACAAGGTGATGGCTGAACTGGATAAGGGAAATGGGTTTACAGTGATACTGCTGGACCTGGCAAAGGCGTTTGACAGGATACCACATGGAATTCTAATCCGTAAACTATAACATATGGGAATGGATATAGGGTTGGTGAGATGGATAGCTGGGTGGCTGATGGAGAGATATCAAAGAGTAGTTTATTCAGGAGTAGAGTCCAAAAGACGGCCTGTGACTAGTGGTGTGCCACAGGGTTCTGTTCTTGGACCACTGCTGTTTAATCTGTTCATTAACAATATAGGGAAGGGTCTAAGTGGGACAGTTCATTTGTTCGCTGATGATGCAAAGTTGGGTGGGGCAATAGTGAATGCAGAAGATGTCAAAGTCTTGCAAGATGACTTAGATAGATTGGAGTTCTGGACTAAGGAGAATGGATGTCAATTTAATGTGACAAAATGTAAGGTTATGCATTTCGGAGTGAAAAGATTAGCAGCAGTATACCACATTGGTGGAACTGTACTCCAAGAGATTGATGAGGCCAGGGACTTGGGAGTGTTGGTGGATAGGGAGATGAAGTTTAGGGGGCACATTGCGAAAGTAGCTAAATCAGCTCATCAACTCACTTAGTTGTTGAAAAATACCTTGACGAGCAGAGACAAGCAAGTTATTGTACCTCTGTACCGAGCCCTGATAAGACCTCATCTCGACTACTGTGCTCAGATTTGGTCACCTCGGTTCCTTCTTGATGGGGAGGAGGTGGAGAGGATCCAGAGGCGAGTGACTAAGGTGATAGCAGGTCTATGGAATGAACCATATGAGAACAGGTTGAAGATTTGTGGGTTGCAGAAACTAGTTGATAGGTGGAAGAGGGGAGATATGAGTGAGACATTCAAATTGCTAAAAGGATTCTATAGGATTAATTCAGATGATATTTTTGAGATCAGGACTGGTGGTGGGAAAACTAGAGGACACCCATGGAAGCTGGGCAAGATCGTGGTTAGCAGGGGTGTTAGAGCTGGGTTCTTTACTTTTAGAGTGGTAAATGAGTGGAATAAGCTGCCAGAGTCTGTTGTGGGTGCTATGACAGTGAGCGAGTTCAAGGCAAGGTATGATAGATACTGTGAGAATGTTGAACAGTTGTGTGAACATGATGTTTAGGGCCTCCCTCGATGAGTCTAAGGACTCCAGGAGTAGCCCGTAGTAATAATAATAATAATGTAAACATCAAAAATAGTTTTAATATTATTTATTAGTATAGTAATTTCTAGCTCGCGGCAACCATTTTTAATTGGTAAATTGATTGATGTACCTTCTATTCTGTTCATTATTTAATACATTCTACACACTGATGATGTACTGTTATTTTTGGTATGAAATATTTGTATTTTCATTAAAGTTAATTACTGTGGTTATCATGTAAATTGTTGTTTAGAGGGACTTTGTTCAGTGCAATGTCTGTGAAATGTACTCATTACTGAAAGTGAATGGACTGGTTCGGAAGCAAGGGTGGTTTACTTCATACATTAATGATACAGGAAAGGATCTGAAAGGAAATATTCAGTTTGCTTATGATGCAAAACTGAGTAGAGCAGTAGTCAAATAAAGGTATTAAATTTTTGCAGAATGATTTAAACAGACTGGCAGTATGGGAAAAGGATAATGGATATCAGTTTAATGTAGTAAAACATAAAGTTATGTATTTCGTAGTGAAAAGATTGAGTACCATATTGATGGAACTGTACTCCTGGAAATTTATGAAGCCACAGTTCAAGGGTGTTATTATTATTATTCCTGATACCTCCAAGGAGTCCAAAGACTCATCACGAGAGGACACCTACAACTGTCTCAACCACTACACCAAACCTCTACTACGAATCATCTCCATCAATGCACATCTACCACCCACCTCCACCACCACCACCACAACTAGTATTTTTTGTCTGTAAATTGTGTGTGTTCTGAAGGGCCGATTTGTCTGTATGTGGGATGAAAAACCCTGCTACCTCCGTATGAGATTGGCTAACTCACCTTCGATTGAAATCATCCAGATAAAGATTCCTCCCGTCGTGACGAGAATCGAACTTAGGCCTATTCCAATTGAAGGGTCTTAATGGATAGGGAGTTGAAGTTTGGAAGATAATTGCAAAAGTGGCTAAAACAGCTTATCAGATTACTTGGTTACTGAAGAATTTGAGCAGAGATAACCAGGTTAATATAATTCTTTATAGGGCCTTGGTAAGAACCAGTCTTAGCTGCTAAGCATAGATTTGGTCACTGGTTTCGTGGGGATGAGGAGGTGGAAGATCAAGGGACGAATGACCAAGATGGTGGAAAGTCTATGGAATACACCTTATGAGGATAAGTTAGATTTGTGGAATACAGAATTGGTTGTGACTACATACAAATTACTCTTTTTTTTTTTTTTTTTTTTTATTAACAAGACTAATCTATATATATATATATATATATATATATATAAAGCAAAGTCCATTTTTGATGTTCACCTATAACTTGAGAACAAATTGACTGATATTGATGCTTTTTTCACCAATAGATACAAGATGTTACAACGATGGTTTGTGTGCATTTTCATCGATGTATACCTCGAGATTATGAAGCAGTGATTTTTTTTTACCTCCCTCCATGGCCCATACTGCAGTTAAACAACACCTGGCCATTATTTTATGGCCAGATATTGTTACATTTTTTAGATATTGATAAATTCTGTTGTTAGATATTGTGATATAAAGTTATTTCATTATTATGTTTATTAATAGTTTTTATAATTATTAATTCTTTCAGATGGCAGCCAAATTGCTAACATACATAATAGCCAAGGAACTTTTGAAATTGATAATCACCATATAGTGTCTTATAATCCGTTTTGTTATGACCCTTTAATACACACACATAAAGGTTGAAATTTGCAGTTCCACGAAATTCATCAAATATGTATGCAAGTATATCAACAAGGGCTTGGACCAAACTATATTTGTTAGCAAAATGAACTAGTGAAGTAGATCTATACCAAACAGGAGGATACATCAGTACCTCTGAAGCTGTTTGGCTGATTTTATCTTTTGAAATTCATGAGCACCATCCAACCATAGTTTATCTTGAAAATGATCAAAGAGTGTACTTCACAGAAAGTAATGCACTCATAGTTGAGTCACCAAGGGACACAACATTAACAGCCTTTTTTTAAGCTATGCATCAAAGATAATTTTGTCCAAACACTGACCTATAACAAGGTACCTATATACTACATCTGGCATCAAAACAAATTTCAACGAAGAAGATAGGGCGTCAATGTGGACAGTTATCCTGGTGTGAAAAAGAGTGATGCTCTAGGTTGTGTTTATAGTGTACATCTCAAAAAATGCTAAATGCTTTTATTTCTGAATGCTCTTGATATGTGTGAAAGGACTAAAATCATTAAGTGACCTAAGAACAGTAAATGGTATAGTACATCCCACATACTGGGATGCATGTAAGGCTTTGAACTTGATGGAAGACAATTTTCATTGGTCCAATTGTCTCAGCAATGCAATAATTTCAAACTCACCATCATCTTTGCACCTGTTGTTAGGTGTAATGTTGGTTCACTGTAACATGACTGACCCTCTATCGCTATTGTCAACTTATGGTCATTTTTTGGAAGATATCTTACACTAACAACTATTCATTCTCAGGCTCAATTTAATGAAGCAATATGTGATGAGGCATTACTGAGACTTGAATCCATTGTTAAGTCAATAAATGACAAAAATGTTAAAGATTTCAGTCTTGGATGCTCCAGGTGGTACTGGGAAAACATTTCTACTAAATTTGTTATTAGCTAAAGTGATAAGCCCAAGGTAAAATAGCTCTTCTTGTGGCACCTCAGGTACAGCAGCTACTGTATTGCAAGGTAGTCAAACTTTTCATTTTACTTTCAAAAGTCTTCCATCAGGGGATTTGATTTGTATCTCAGCCCTCATATCTGTAAGTTAAAAATTAGTTTGAACACTGTCTTACATACAGCTAGCTTAGTGTTTTGAGTAATTTCTTTCTTATTCCATATAAATTTATTCAGTTGACTTCCTACCATACAAGCTTTGCTAATTCTATTATCTATTTCCATATTTAATGCCATCTTTAGTAAAATGTGTGCCTAAATAGTTCATATTTTACTAGTTCTAAAGGTTTTGCATTCCAGATACAATTGATGTTTTCAGTGTTTCTGCCTCATTGTCATTGCCTTTAATTGCTGATTTTCATATTAAATTTATTACAACAGATCACAGAAATGTGCATTCCAATGGGATTTATTTAGAAGTCTATCATCTGTATAAAGTAAAGAATGAGATTAACATTTTCAATTTTGATATCAGGATTAACACCGACTTCCATTTATAATGTACACTCTTGTCTAACACCTGATTTAACATCAAACCATCTTCCTGTACCTCCTTCAATGCTAATTGCCATCTTACAACTCACACATCCATTAAGTATTGCTTAATGTAATTCTGTTCAACTTGTTCACAGAGCATGCTCAAGTGCAAATTCAGAAAAACCTAAGCAGTTAGGATTGAAGCAGTATCATGTGTGCAAAGACACCCTTGAGGAGAGTGAGAATGACCAAGCATAGAATCTAGTCTCTCAGGCAAAAAAAATATTAAACAGGGTAGTCAATTTAAGAAGCATGGGTGATTGGGATCCTTAAGGGATCCTGCAGTTTCAATGTACTCCAGAAGTATCAGGAATAAGAGGGAGGAATTTTTAGCATTCGTTAGTGCAACCATCACCAAAAATTATAGGTATTAGTGAAACTTGGCTAACAGCATATGATGTAGTCACAGGGATAGAATGTGAGTGAAGCATTTTGTATTTTCAGGGAAGATAGAGAAGAGAGGATGGGGAAGGGTACTGCTGATGATAGCAGAGGAATTGTAGTCAAAAAGAATAGAAGATAGGCTGAAGAGCAACTGTTCATTTGAAGCAGCCTGGTGTGAGATCAAAGCCAGTAAGACAAAACATACAGTTGGTTGTTGCCTACGGGTTCCATGAAAGATCTGGAACGAATGAAGATAATGTGGCAGTAAGGAAATGGAATTTATACATCTACTAAGAGATAATTACTTGAGGCAGCATGTGATGAAGGGAACTCAGGGTGTGAGAGTAATGGACCTGGTCATAGGATGGGAAGAGCTATCCATAACCAAGTGGGCTTGACTTGGGAGATTGTCAAACATGAGGAATATTCTGTCAAGAAAGGATATATGTGAAACTGCAAAGCAGGTAATTATGAAAGCTTAGGAGGAAGCGTGAATCTGTGCCCTGGCATAAAACCCTGTAAAGGAAGAATGTTCGTAGTGCATGGAAAATAGTTAAGGGGAATCTAAAAGAAGCAATATTAAATTGTATACTAAGGTAAGGTGAGTTAATCAGGGTAGGAGTTGGATGGATGGATGAGTAATATCACTAAGCATGAGTTTCAGAAAAAGAAAGTACTGTCGAGAGTATATAAGGAGGAAGGAGACCGGCAAACTCACGAACAGTACAAGGCTCAGGCAAGAAAGGTGACAAGCATGGTAAGGAAGGCAAAATCATATTATGAGAAGAATATATCCAAGCAGGCCAAAGGAAATCACAAAGAGTTCTTTCATTATGTGACAAATAAGAGGAAGATAACTATGGAAGATTAACCTTAATGAGTACTGATGGTGACAAGGTGACAGAAGCAGATAAAATAGTCGAGTTACTGAGTAACCACTTTGCAAGGGTATATCATCCAAGTGAGGTTACTGATGTGGAAACAGAGGTCGTGAATTGGAGGTTCTCAGGATATTGCAGAATCTCAATGTAAATACAGCTGTGGGATTAGATGGGATATCAGATTGAGTTTTGTGAGAATGTGCAAAGGAATTGGCAATGCCTCCGACTAGGCTCTTTATGTCTCACTTCTGGTAGAGTTCCAAGGGAATGGAAAGAGAGCAAAATAATTCCCTTGCATAAGGGAGGTTCTAAGATTAGTAGAACCTCCCTTAGAAGGCCAATCAGTATCTCAGGGGTATTGGTAAAAGTACTCGAAAAATTGGTCAAAAAGGGAATTCAAGAATTGGTGGATAAGAATATGATACTGTAAGAGGGTCACAACATGGCTTTGTTAAGAGTCAGTCATGCCTTAGTAATTTACTAACTTTTTATAATGGAGTGACAGCTGAGTTGGATAAAGAAAATTTTGCAAAATTTTCTTTATCCAACTTCAATAAAAAATAGTTAAGATTTAAAATTAATTATAAATTTAAAATTAAATTTAAAATCTTAATTTTATTTGAGAAATTCTGCAAAATCCAGCATAATCACAATGATTCTGGTGGATTTTGCAAAAACATTTGACAGAATACCACATGGAACTCTGTTATCCAAATTAGAACAAATGGGGGATGGATATCACACTGGTTATGTGGATAAGAGGGTGGCTGCTGGATAGATATCAGAAAATGGAATAGTAGTAGTGTGAGGACTAGATTTTCTGCTTGTAGAGTTGTGAATGGAGCCTCCATAGCTCAGTCGGTATAGATGAAGCCCTTTAGTTGGAAAGAACTAAGTTTAATTCCCGTCCATGATGTGATGAACCTTTATCTGGTCTCTTTCAACTAAAGGTGAGTTAGCCAGTTTAATACGGAGGTAGGAGTTTTTTTCATACAGAAACTCAGGCTTTTCGTCTCCCAGAACAGGCAAACTTTCCCTGTGAACACAAGCACTTACAGACATAGAACACACTGGGAGTCATAGGGCCAACTACCTTATCCTCAAGACGGTTGCAGTTGAATAGTCCACAGCTAAAGAGCCTTAAAAGCTTGTAAAAAGCTTAAGACAAGAGTTGTGAATGAGTGGACTGGGTTGTCAGAGTTAGTTGTGAGTGCTTTCTCTGTTAATGTGTTCAAGGAGAGGTATGATAGACTGTGTAGATGGTTTGGATCTCCCGCAATAAGTCTTTGGACTCCACAGAGGTGTCTATACAATAATAATGTCCCATTCACACCATATACCTGTAATGTTTTGAATAGCTTTTCTCATGACACCTTCTCACATGTCTTTTCCAGATCTAAAAAATTTAAATACAAAGCTTTCTTATATTCTTTTGATTTCTCAACTATTTATCTTAAAGTGAACATCTAATACTAAAATCTCTATTTGGATCCAGCTTGTTCTTCTTCAAGCATCCCTTCTACAATTTTTCTTAACTTTTTCTCATGTATATTTGCATAAATCTTATCAACAACACTCAGTAGAGAAATTCTTCAGTAATGGTCATATCAATTTTATTTCCTCTTTTTTATAGATGGAGTACTATGAAAGCTCTATTCCAATCATTTGGAATTCAACCCTATGGTCAGGTCTTCTGAATTATGCAGTGGAGTTACTGAAAAAATTTTAAACTTCCATATTTGAGCATTTCTGGTTGAATATCATCAGCTGCCTTTTCACAGTTCATGTTTTTATGGCTTTTTTTTTTTTTTTACTTCAGGTATCATCAACATCATAACACTAATTACGGGTAGACCATATTAGTCTGTTCCGGTCTCATTATCCATCCAATATCCTTTTTTGAGGTCTACCCTGCCTTCTCTTTCCAATTGGCTTCAGGTATGGATATGTAATTACCAAAATAAAGAGCCAAAAGGATTCAGTTCGGCGATGCAAAAATTATATAAGTGGATATTAAATCCAGTGTGAATGCTGCGGAGTGTATTCCCATAAACTCTCTGGTGAACTTACTTAATGAAACTTTCATTGTTTCTACATTTGGCTTTGAAATAATGCTGAATTTAATATCCACTTTACTTATATAATAATGAATATTAGAATATTATTATTATTATTACCTAGCACCTCCAGGGAGTCCAAGGACTCATCGAGGGAGGGCACCTACTCCACAACTCTCCGTCACCACCACTCAACTACGTTCATCATCTACACCAATGCCATCTACCGCCGACCACCACTAGTATTTTTCACAAACATTCATGCCCATGGCAGGATTCGAACCCACAGCCTTTTTGGCTGGAGAGCGGATACGCTAACCACTCAGCCAGCCAAGCCGACAATTCCTGTTGAGTGTTTTCTACCACTGTGCTGTCACTGCTTGTTTCATTTAGTAATCTGTCATATCATTATAACAAATTGCTAATTTCTAGAAATCTAGACTATCTTTATCTTCAGTTTTCATGTCACCTTTATCATCTGTGATTCACTTTACGTTACACTTCCATCCATTTCTAAGCTTTTTTCAATAGCTTCCAGAATATTTTGCCACTTCCTTCCTCATATTTATTTTCTATGTTCTTATCAAAGTCATCCCATGACTTGTTTAACTAGTTTCATAAAGTACTTCACTTTCTTGCATTTTTCTCTGTATTCTCTAAGATCTCAAGCTGACTTACTTGCCAGGAACTTTTGATATGCTCTCTTCTTTTCCTTGATTGTCTTTAAGTTCCCGAGTCCACTATGGAGTTTTAATTTTTCTCTTTGCAGCCTCTCTGCCTGAATTAATGTTTCTTCACAGCATGCCACTGAATTTCCAAGCTTTTGTTTTTGTTTTCAATCTCTCATTTTTTCTTGAATAATGGTTATGTATTTGAGTCTGCAGTTCATCTCTGAAAGCAGTTTAACTTTGGTTCATTTTAAAAACTTTCTTACATGTTCTTCAGTTTTAGTCTTCTCAAACTACAATGGTGATCATTTTCAATTTCAAATCCTCTATACTCTTGTGCTCCAGTAGGAAAACATTGCTGTCTCAACAATATAATCCATGTTTCTACATGGATTATATTGTTGAGATTTTTTTTTATTATTTCTTACATCTTCTTTCCATGGATTTGTGCACATTTTTATGTTGGAACATTCTGTTAGTAATAACTAGTCCATGTTCTGAACAGAAATCCAACAGGTACTTACCATTAAGCAACAAATACAAGATGTTATATTCAGGTGATAACAATAAGAGAAAAGAAGGAATAGCTAAAGTATTCAATATGAGAATTATGAACAACTAAATATGAGGATTATATTCTTGAATAGCAGGCAATACCAAGTAGAGTGATATGGAAAAATTTCTGGGTAATCCTCAAAATGGGGAACTGTCCAGTTCCCCATTTTGAGGATTACCCAGAGGAAAATGGAAAGATCATTACTTGGTATTATCTTTCTAGATAGAAAGAGCAATACTTGGGTCAGAACTCAGACTAGGGTGAGTGACATTATAACAACCATTTAAAGATCCCAATGGCAATGGACACATCACATTGCTAGAAGTAACACTCAAAAATGGAGAGTTTATATCAGAATTGTATCCTAGAGATGGAAAGAGAGCTACAGGAAGACCAAAGAGATGGCAAAACTCATGACACAGAAAGGCTGAAGATGGGAATGAATGGAGGACTTTGGGGAGAGCCTTCATCCAGCAGCGGATATAAAATGGCTGATGAAAATGACTTACCATTATTATTAGCTTTGTTCTTTTCTCCAAATTTTCCAAAACATTTCTATATGTCTGGTAATCATTTCCTACTTTGCTGTTTAGCTCTACAACAAGGACCAACTTTTTTCATTGTGTCAGCTTTCTTCTCTAGTGCTTCAAAAAATTCTTCTACTTCTACCTTAGTAGAACATTTTGTGGGACCATAGGCACAAATAAATCTCCCTGTCCAATTCCCACTCTGATATTTTTCCACGGCACTCTACTTGATACTGCCTGCTATTCAAGAATATGATCCTCATATTTAGTGTTAATACTATAGCTACTCCTTTTCTCTGATTGTGCTTGAATATAACATCTTGTATTTATTTAAATTAAGGGGATATTAAGTCCCAGATTGTTTCAAAACCGAATAAGAAACTCAAAGATCAGAATCAAAGAGTTTCATGCCGAATATAGTAAACTATAACCGTATCGGCAGATACTAGCATAAGCCAAAGCACGTAGTACAAACTAGGGCAACTCGTAGCAAAGGTGGGTAAAGCTCTGATTACTATTCTTAGTATTTCCCATAATGAAGCCTATTGTCTCTTTATTTAATGTAATAACATCTTGTATTTGTTGCTTAGAAAAATCTCATTTGTTTTTGTCCTCTTTGTTTTGGTAACACCTATTATGTCAATCTGGTACTTATCCAATTTTTCTGCTAGTTCCATTTTTTTTCCATTGATGTTTCTTATGTTGATAGCACCAATCTTGAACTCTGCTTATGTTCAGTTGGGAATTGTTCCAGTAGCTGACTTTTTGCTGTTCACCCTAGTTTCTTGATGAAAATAATGGGGACCTTTGTTTAATGGCAACACCCCAGCCACCATATCATTCTGTCATGTTTTACCATCATTTTGCATTATGGTTTATATGAATAAGAATATGATTTGATCAGTTTAATCCTGAATTGCTAGTTCAATCTGTTTCATTCAGTATCCATATAGATACCTAACAGTCTGCATCATGAGAAGGTGAGGAGTGGACATTAGGTCAAATGCTCTGGCTGGTTCAATGCATTCTTTAAACAGCTACATGGAGGCCACCTTCCAGTTATCTAGCTTTGATCCTTTATCTTAGTATTGTGCGTTGGCTTAAGATTTTGTCTTCTCCCTCTTCTGTAGAGCCTAGTACCTTAGTATTGTGTGTTGGCTTAAGATTTTGCCTCCTCCCTTCCTGTAGAGCCTCTGTAGCTCAGTCAGTATAGATGAAGCCCTTTGGTTGGAAAGTTCTATGTTTGATTACTGTCAGTGATGGGAGGTATCTTTATCTGGTCTCTTTCGATGAAAGGTGAGTTAGCTGGTCTCATATGGAGATAGGGGGTTTTTTCACCTAGAAACTTGGGTTTTTCATCCCCCAGAACAGGCAAACTAGCTCTGTGAACACACATGGATTACAGTCATGAATACATCCCAGTTCCGAGCCCAGATAAAATGGGGGGGGGGGGAGGGAGCAATGGTGAACTATCCTGTAAAAATCTCACCAGGAACACTTTGTGGGCAAGCCTACAAAGTCACCTAGGGGTCGAAATGATTGAAGGGATAAATCATCATCATCATCCTGTAGTATGACCACTCCTTGATTTAGGTACTACTCTGATTAGGTTCAAGGGGTGTCATTCTATACACTACCATCAGCATTTACAAAAACCATCAGTTTAAGAATGAAAAGGAGGGTAATGAAATAATGAGGTTAGTATGTACCTACAGTCTCATCCTTGGTTTTCTGAATAGTATGTTTGTGCTTCTAATTGATATTATGCGCACTCTTCATTTGCCTTTGCAATTGTAATCCACTTGCTTGTATGATATCTATTTTCCATTCTTTAATTCACTGAAGTAAACAGCTACAATTGTGAATACATCATGATTAATGTTTAAAACATTGGACAAAATGCCATAAAAAGAAAATCTATTTCAAACTTTCTATTTAAAACAGTTCTATAATTAAAATGTGGTATCATTTAAAAAATCATTTTGGGATAGGAATTAGCAGGAGTGTGTAATCCCATAAAGGACAAAAAAAGATTCATTATCTGCAGTTTACCCTGTATAAATGATAGCTACATCTGTAGCTTCTTATATCTGTTTGTTAGAATATTAACTGACTCATGAGAATCTGGTTGCAGGACTAGCCTGTATATTCGAAGGATTTTAAAAGCTGCTCTTAACATGAAATGCAGTTTCTATGAACGCTTATTCAAATACTAAAATTTTCTAATACTATTTTTAAGTATTAACAAAATTACTTTAATAACTATTACAAACTTCCAAATAAATAATGTATAGTCTCACCTCCGCACATTCTATTCCTGGGAAATACACATATGAATCACACTCTTTACAACGTGAAGGAGTTTTTAATTTTCGAAAAGTATGAGTATCAGCTGCTTTTGAACTGTGCTGCCTACTTCTTGGTAGCAATGCATCCACTATAAAACAAGCATACATTTGGATTCAACTATATTCAGATAATGAAAGAACTTTTTTTCCTTATTAGATCAAGTGTATATAGATGCATAGCATACAAGTGTGATTGTATTTCAAATTTCATTTTTTCGTCTTTTCAACTTGAGTAATTTTTTAAGTAATATTATACTGTTTATGCCATAATGCATCGGTTCCCAACCAGTGGTACATGCTGGGCCGTTCAGGGGTACACGAAAAATAATCAGTAATGGAAGAAAAACTTCATTTCCACTATTTTACATAAAGATAGGCACTGAACAAAAGTGTCAGTATTTAAAAACAAGGGGTACACAATTCATAGAAATGGGTTTAAAAGGGGTACACAAGTGGAAAAAGGTTGGGAACCACTGCCATAATGAATTTCTTATTACAGTTACTGAGATTATGAAGAAGAAACGATTCTTACTTTAATATTTGCTAAAATGAGTGAAACATCTGAAGTGACAATGGCTGGGCATACTGCTTAAAGATAAGACCAGTGATGGACGAAAGAAGTACTAGAGTACTTCTTTCATACATCATCATCATCAAATTCCTGCCATGTACCCTCAAGGGGTGTACAGGATATGACAGTACTACATGAAAAATTTACATCATTACTAACTTCCTATCTACAATTTTCCTCCAAATCAGTCTGTTACTTGTCAAGACTCCAACATTATCAGATCTTATATTTCTATCGTCTAACACACTTTGTACCGTATCAATCCACCTATATCTTGGTCTTCCTCTGGGTCGTTTTCCTGCCAACCTGGCAGAGAACACTTGTTTTGCTAATCTTTCCTCTCCCATTCTATTTAAGTGACCATACCACCTGAGATTAGCTCTGCTAATGCATTCCTGGATGCTGACAATGTCAAGTTCTTTCCTAATATCCTCATTTTTAATATGATATTGCCATTGATGCCATCTGTTCACGCCTCTAATCTTTCTCAGGACTCTCATATCTGCGGTCTCTAGTCTTTGGTCAAGTGTTTTACTTCTGACCCAGCTCTCAGATCCATAAGTTAAAACTGGTTTGAACACTGTCTTGTATACAGCTAATTTAGTGTTCCGACTAATTTCTCTCTTATTCCATATGAATTTATTCAATTGACTTCCCACCATACCAGCTTTGCTGATTCTGTTGTCTATTTCTATATTTAATTTACCATCTTCAGTAAAAATCGTGCCTAAGTAACTGAAATGTTTTACTTGTTCCACAGGTTCTCCATTCACAACACAGTTGACATTTTCAATGATTCTGCCTATTTTCATTGTCTTTGTCTTTTTATTGCTGACCTTCATACCATATCTATTACAACAGCTATTCAATTTAGTCAGAGAATCTTGCAGACTTTTAGCGGATTTATTTAGAAGTATAACATCATCCGCATAAAGCAAAGAGCTGACATTAACATCTCCAATTTTGATATCAGGTTTAATACCACTTTCCTTCATAATGTGATCCATATAGATAATGAATAACAGAGGGGATAATGTACATCCTTGTCTCACACCAGATTTAATATTAAACCATATTCCTGTACTTCCTTCAATTCTAACTGCTGACTTACAACTCAAATAAAGACTAAGTATTGCTTGATATAATGCCCCATTGACACCATATAACTGCAGCGTACTGAATAGCTTCTCTCCTGGCACCCTGTCATATGCCTTTTCCAAATCAACAAAACTTAAATACAGATCTTTGTTATATTCCCATGCTTTCTCGACTATTTGTCGTAAAGTGAAGATCTGATCCTGACAGCCTCTATTTGGCCTGAATCCAGCTTGTTCTTCACCAAGCTTTTCTTCCACAATTCTTCTCAACCGTTTCTCAAGTATACTTGCATAGATCTTGCCAGGAACACTCAGTAGGGAAATATCTCTGTAATTCTCACATTCAGTTTTATTTCCCTTTTTATATATGGGTACTATGAGAGCTCTACTCCAATCATCGGGAATTTGTCCCTCAGTCCAGGCTTTCTGAACTATGCAGTGCAGCCACTGTAAGACTTTTATACCACCATACTTCAGCATTTCTGGTCGAATATCATCTACTCCTGCTGCCTTTCCACATTTCAAGCCTTTGATGGCTTTTTCTACTTCAAGTATGGATATGTATTCCTGACTGCATGCCTGGTCAGTGTTTTTTATCACTGTGCTGTCATCACTGCTTGTTTCATTTAGCAGTTTTTCAAAGTAATTACTCCATACTTCAAGGATATCTTTTTCTCCTGTTTTCATGTCACCTTTATCATCTCTAACTCCTTTTACAGCACTCTTTCCTCCATTCCTAAGCTTCAACAACCTCCAGAATATTTTGCCACCTTCTTGATATTTATTTTCTATATTCTTGCCAAAGTCCTCCCATGACTTTTGTTTAGCTAGTTTTACACACTGTTTAGCTTTCTTACATTTGTCTCTGTATTCTGTAAGAGTAAAAGCTGACTTATTTGCCAGGAACTTTTGATATGCTTTCTTCTTTTCCTTCACTGCCTCTTTAACTTCCTGTGTCCACCAGGGAGTTCTGATTTTTTTATCCTTGCACACAACCTCACCACATGCCTCTCTGGCAGAATCAATCAATGTTTTCTTCAGAGTTTGCCACTGAATCTCCAAGGTTTGATTCCTGTTCTCAAACTCATTCATTTTCTTTTCAATAATCTTTCTGTATTTTAGTCTGCAGTTCACATCTGAGAGCTGCTCAACTTTTATTCGCTTTAAAACTTTCTTACATGTTATTCTTTTCAATATGAAATTCAATTTTATCCTGCTCAAGACTAAATAGTGATCGCTTCCAATTTCAAATCCTCTGTACACTCTGGTGTCCTGCACCAGGGAGAAAACATCACTCTCAACAATAACATAGTCAATGAGACTTTTCTTATTCCTAGCCTCTTCTCTCCATGTGAATTTGTGCACATTTTTATGTTGGAACATGGTGTTAGTAATAACCAGTCCATGTCCTGAGCAGAAATCCAACAGATATTTGCCATTATTATTAGCTTTGCTCTTTTCTCCAAATTTTCCCAAAATATTTCTGTATGTCTCACAATCATTTCCTACTCTGCTATTTAGATCCCCAACAAGGACCAACTTTTCCTTTTTCATTGTGTCAGTTGCTTTTTCTAAAGCGTTAAAAAATTCCTCCACTTCTACCTTAGCAGAACCTTCTGTGGGACCATAGGCACAAATAAGTCTCATTGTCCAGTTCCCCATTCTCATATTTGGCCACATTACTCTACTTGAGACTGACTGCCATTCAAGAAGATTAGCCTCGTATTTTGTGTTGAATACTATGGCTACTCCTTCTTTTCCTCGATTGTCATTGCCTGAATATAACATTTTGTATTTATTGCTCAGAAAGATCTCACCAGTTTTGGTCTTTTTTGTTTCATTCACCCCTATTATGTCGATCTGGTACTTATCTAATTCCTCAGCTAGCTCCATTTCTTTGCCATTCAGGCTTCTTACGTTGATAGTACCGATCTTTAACTCTGTTGATGTTGAGTTGGGGTTTGTTTTCAGATTTGTTCCAGTAGCTGACTTTTCGCTGTTCACCCTGGTTCCCTGGCAAAAACAACGGGGGCCTTGTTTAACCGGGCGACGCCCCAGCCGGCATGAAATTTTGTCATGTTGTACCATCATTTTTTATTTTGGTTTAACCAATAAGAATACAATTTGGTCGGCTAAATCCCAAATTGCCAGCCCATCCTCGTTTGTTCAGTATCAAAGTAGATACCCAACAGGGTGCACCACGAGAAGGTGAGGATTGGACATTAGGTCAGAAGCCCTGGTCGGATCTCTGCATTCCTTTAAAGGCTATGTGGAGGTCTCCTCTTAGTTATACAGCTTTGACCCTTAAGCACCCCCTTCATACATTTATATTTAATACATTTATACCTCCCATGTATGCCACGGAAGGTATAAATGACTGCAACACTAACCAAAATTGTACTGGGTTGAACAAATCATTAGATTTGCAGGCATGACATGGGAAGAAAAATCACTGATGGGCATTTTTGGAGTCACCTTGAAAAGGCTTTCATCTAGCAGTGGATATAGTACATTAGTACTATAGGCTTACAACCTGGCCTAAGGATTTTTTTTTTAAATTAATTTTTATGATTTTTTTTTTTTGTATTTTTAGAAACTTTTTCAAGTCACTTCAGGCCTCCAATAAGCAGGACAGTGGTTCCACACTACAATGAGTAAAGTGGCAGCTGAGTTGGATACGGGAAATGGATACCATGATACTGCAGTGGAACCCTATTACATGAGTTGTTGAACCCACATTTACATGAGAAAATGGGGATGGGCATGAAGGTGGCTGCATGAATAAGAGAAGTTTACAGAATAATGGAGCGCATTGTGTGGTAAAATTCAATCAAAGTGAAGGCAGGTGAGCATTGGTGTGTGTGTGGTACACACCACTTGGGCTGCTGTTATTCAATTTGTACATCAATGATACTAGAAACTATATGCGAGGGAATATTCAGTTTTTTTGCCAATAATGCTGAACTCAGTGGGGGGGGGGGGGGAGCTATACTTAATAGAGTTGATGTGGTGATCCTGCAGGATGATTTTGATAGATCAGAAGTTTGGATAAAGTAGTAATGATAGCCGCTAATTCAATATGTGAAAGTATAAAGTTATGTATTTTGGGATGAGCAAAACTACAGGCTGTGCATTATATACATGGAACTGGACTGCAGGAAACTGATGAGGCTAGGGGTTCAGGAATAATGGTGGGCACAAAGATGAAGATCAGAGGATATATTTCGAAAGTGGACAAAAAAAAGTTCACAGGATTACTAAGATCTTAAGAAATACAGTGAAAAGCAGTCATAAGGAAGTCATTATTTTTCCTCTTTATAAGGCTCTGATATGCAAAGTGCAGCAGATTTGGCTGTCTGTTTTTTTTGGAAATGTGGGAGGGATTTGGAGGTGAGTGGTTTATGCCATCCTCATAATGACTGAATGAAAGTTTAGCTGATAATCAAGGTTAAAAAGAGAAAGGAATATGATAAAAACACAAAACTTCTAAAGGAATTTAAGAGAGTTACTCCTGGAAGTTGTGTGTGGTCTGCAAGCATAGGAAAAGACTAGCCTTTTTACTTGAAGTGTGGTAAAATTGAATGGAATGAGTTGACAAAATCAATCCTGAGTTATTTGTTGGTGACCAAATTTAAGGAGAGGTATGATAGGCACTGTGTCAATAATGGCTAATGTAAACTTTCCATGATGAGTCTTTAGATTCCAAGGAGATGGCTTGAAATTCCAAACCAGAAAAAGCTAATGGTAATGAAAAAAGAATAACTGAAGTATCAAGACATGTTAGGTTGCTAACTGTAAATAGCTGAGAATTATCACCTAGGTAACCAATGGCACAGTGAATTATTATTATAATTTTCTTGGGCATTTCTTTCACTTGGTTGAACAGTGGGAAGGAATGATGACAAGAGGCCATCCCTGGAAGTTACGAAAGGAAACTGTGAGCAAGAGGGTGAGGAGTGGTTTCTTTGCATGGAGGGTGGTTGAACCGTGGAATGCATTGTCTGATAGAGTGGCGAGAGCGAGAACGATCAATGAGTTTAAGGAGTGGTATGATAGACTTTGTGTTTCCTGGAAGGAAACACAAAGTTTTGTAACTTCCAGGAGGAACCTCCCATGATGAGTCTGGATAGACTTGTGTTTCCTAGGAAGGACCTTCTGCAATGAGTCTTTTGACTCCTTGGAGACCTAAATAATAATAATAATAATAAAATCATATTTGTAGAGAACTTTGGCTATTTTTTATGATGTGTCCTTAACACATGAGATGAGAATGGTTTTGCTGTTATCCTGTGTGTTGTGCATGCATGTTATCTATTTTATATGCGTTGCAGCCATTTCCTAAATAGGGTGTTATAAAAAATCCCTGAGCTAAGTTTAAGGGCTGTGTCATAAGAACAAATAGCCCACATTAAGTGACTAAGCATTTTGAGGATGCCATACTGTTGAGAAGGGCAGTATGATTGTTTATGTAAATACCCTCCTGTATGAATGGGTTTTCTGTAAATGTAGAAGGATAATGAGCCATTAGGAAGTCATGTGTCACTAGCATATCTAGAAAGGGGAGACGATTGTTACTTTCTTTTTTTTTTTTTTTTTTTTTTTTATGGTGAAGTTTATTTTAGACATAGGCCGTTAAGATGTACCAAAAATGTATCTAATGTGTCTGGATCATTAGGCCAGACAGCAAGCCCATCCTCAACATAATGTAGTCAAACTATTGGTTTAAGTGTGACCGTATTGAGTGCTTGGTTTTCAAAATGTGCCATAAAAAAGTTAGCCAGAAGGTAGGGAAGATGGAAATCCACTGTAGTCCAATCTAACTGTATATTTTTCCTTTCTATAAGAAATAACCTGCATATATGGTGAATCTGATGAAAAGGAAAAATATACATATGGCTTAATGACGGCAATGGTTTCTGTCAAAGGCACATTAGTGAATAGTGAAGTAATATCAAAATTGACAAAGATCTCAGAATCTGTCAATGTCATCATCATCATCAAATTCCTGCCATGTACCCTCAAGGGGTATACAGGATATGATAGTAATACATGAAAAATTTACATCTTTATTAACTTCCTATCTACAATTTTCCTCCAAATCAGTCTGTTACTTGTCAAGACTCCAACATTATTATTCTAGTGGTAAGACTTATACGTTGGTTAGACATAACTGGTAATTAATTTACGGAATTAACAACGCATATAAAGTAAATTAATTAAAGATAACTTTAATGAATCACTTCTATATTTCGACAATGTCACATTGTCATCTTCAGGAACATAAAGATATGGTATGTGCACTACAGGAACTAACAAAGCAAATGAGGCAGAAATTAAGACACTAATTTTGTTCCTAAAGTCCTAATGGTGCCCTCTTGCGGGCTAATTTGGTAGTCTTGGCCGTTGGGCTGAAGTTCTCATAATGAAAGTCTCCCAAATTTGGGGCAGTTTCATGCACCCAAATTTGTTGAGGTTAGGAACGTTTTTTAGAGCTGCTGAAGATTCTTTGAATAATCTTTCGTATTTAAACTTGCTGCGATGGATTATTTTTGTCTTCTTCCAACGAATTTTATGGTGGGTATCTAAGGCATGGTCTGCCAGCCCAGAGCGGCTGTACTGGTGAAACCGGATGTAGTCTTGGTGTTCTGAAATCCTGATATTTGTTGTTCTGCCTGTTTGGCCAAAGTAGGACAATTTGCAGCTGCAAGGGACCTGGTATACACCAGGTAGGTCTAGGGGAAGTGGTTGGTCTTTGGTAGAGCGGATAAGGGATGCCAACTTTTTATATGGTCTGTAACAGGAAGTAAGGTCATATTTCTTGAGGATATTAGTTATTTTTTCAGAGGTGCCCTGGATGTAGGGGATAGTGATAGACTTGGTGTAGTCTTTATTGTTGAGGGGGGGAGGGGGGTTGTGGTTTTCACGTTTTAGTATTTTTTGGATTTTTTTGGGGTTATAGCCATTGGCTAAGAAAGTGTTGAGGATGTGGTTTAGTTCTATAGTCAGGGCCTTGTCATCTGAGCAGATTAATTTTGCCCTGTTATATAGTGTTTTTATCACCCCATATTGTTGTGAGGGGGGGTGGTGGGATTGCTGGTGAATGTATCTGCCAGTGTGGGTGGGTTTTCTGTAAACAGAGAAAACCAAAGATCCATCAAGCTGGCGGGTGATTAAAGTGTCTAGGAAGGGTAGGGTGTTGTTTTCCTCTTTTTCTAAGGTGAACTGGACTCTGGGATGTTGGTTGTTTAAGTGTGTTAGGAAGGAGTGGAGTGAGTCTGAGCCATGTGGCCAAATAGCAAACACATCATCCACATAACGAAGCCAAATAGTGGGTTTTTGTGGGGCGGAGTTTAAGGCTTTTTCTTCAAATGTCTCCATAAAGAAATTGGCCAAGGGTGGGGAAAGTGGTGAACCCATGGCTGTCCCCTCTATCTGTTTGTAGAACTTTCCTTGCCAAACGAAATAGCCTGAGTTCATTGTGAACTGAAATAGGGCTGAGATATCGGGAGGAAACTTGGCTTGGATGAGCTCAAGGGTTTCTTTGAGTGGGACATTAGTGAATAGGGAGGAGACGTCAAAACTGACCATTATGTCAGTGTGTTGGAGTGTGAGGTTTTCTATACTGGCTTTAAAGTGGGCCGAGTTTTTTATGTATGATGGTGTGTTGCCAGTGTAGTGTGTGAGCGTTTTGGCTAAATGTTTGGCTAATTTATATGTGGGGGAATCAATGCCATCCACTATGGGACGTAATGGCACATTTTGTTTATGTATTTTTGGGAGTCCATATAATCGGGGGGGTCTAGAGTTATAAGGTTTAAGCTTGTTGGTGACTTCCACAGGCCAAGAAGTGACTTTCTTAAGGAGTCTGTGGATAGTTCTAATCTGAGAGCTGGTCGGATTATATTCAATGGGGAGGTAAGTAGTACGGTCTCGTATTAAAGAATTTAGCTTACCTTTGTAGTCTTTTTGATTGAGTACCACAGTGGCGCTTCCCTTATCAGCTTTGGTGATTACTATTTTTTTGTTGTTTTTTAATTCTTGTAGGGCTGTATATTCGTTTTTGGATAAGTTGGATTTTGGAGGTTTGGCTTTAGTGAGAACACCGACTACATCCAGTCTCACGTTGTTGGCGGTATGGATAGGCAGGTTGCGAATTCCACGCTCTATTTGAATCATGATTTCTTCAGCAGGAATACTTTTTGGAGCTAAGGCGAAATTGTGACCACGTGAAAGTGCGGTGAGTGCTTCAGGCTTTAAAACTGCTGACGAGAGGTTGACTACTGTGTTAAGTGGTGGCTGGGGTACAGACGTAGAAGTCTTGGTCAGGTTCTCGTATTTTTTTATGTGCCGACTACGTATTTTTTCGAATTCCTTTCTTGCCGATGTGCATGATATGTCATGGAGTATCGACCATAGATCAAGGCCGAGTGTGTTACCCCAGCCACCACTTAACACAGTAGTCAACCTCTCACACTCGGCCTTGATCTATGGTCGATACTCCATGACATATCATGCACATCGGCAAGAAAGGAATTCGAAAAAATACGTAGTCGGCACATAAAAAAATACGAGAACCTGACCAAGACTTCTACGTCTGTACCCCAGCCACCACTTAACACAGTAGTCAACCTCTCGTCAGCAGTTTTAAAGCCTGAAGCACTCACCGCACTTTCACGTGGTCACAATTTCGCCTTAGCTCCAAAAAGTATTCCTGCTGAAGAAATCATGATTCAAATAGAGCGTGGAATTCGCAACCTGCCTATCCATACCGCCAACAACGTGAGACTGGATGTAGTCGGTGTTCTCACTAAAGCCAAACCTCCAAAATCCAACTTATCCAAAAACGAATATACAGCCCTACAAGAATTAAAAAACAACAAAAAAATAGTAATCACCAAAGCTGATAAGGGAAGCGCCACTGTGGTACTCAATCAAAAAGACTACAAAGGTAAGCTAAATTCTTTAATACGAGACCGTACTACTTACCTCCCCATTGAATATAATCCGACCAGCTCTCAGATTAGAACTATCCACAGACTCCTTAAGAAAGTCACTTCTTGGCCTGTGGAAGTCACCAACAAGCTTAAACCTTATAACTCTAGACCCCCCCGATTATATGGACTCCCAAAAATACATAAACAAAATGTGCCATTACGTCCCATAGTGGATGGCATTGATTCCCCCACATATAAATTAGCCAAACATTTAGCCAAAACGCTCACACACTACACTGGCAACACACCATCATACATAAAAAACTCGGCCCACTTTAAAGCCAGTATAGAAAACCTCACACTCCAACACACTGACATAATGGTCAGTTTTGACGTCTCCTCCCTATTCACTAATGTCCCACTCAAAGAAACCCTTGAGCTCATCCAAGCCAAGTTTCCTCCCGATATCTCAGCCCTATTTCAGTTCACAATGAACTCAGGCTATTTCGTTTGGCAAGGAAAGTTCTACAAACAGATAGAGGGGACAGCCATGGGTTCACCACTTTCCCCACCCTTGGCCAATTTCTTTATGGAGACATTTGAAGAAAAAGCCTTAAACTCCGCCCCACAAAAACCCACTATTTGGCTTCGTTATGTGGATGATGTGTTTGCTATTTGGCCACATGGCTCAGACTCACTCCACTCCTTCCTAACACACTTAAACAACCAACATCCCAGAGTCCAGTTCACCTTAGAAAAAGAGGAAAACACCCTACCCTTCCTAGACACTTTAATCACCCGCCAGCTTGATGGATCTTTGGTTTTCTCTGTTTACAGAAAACCCACCCACACTGGCAGATACATTCACCAGCAATCCCCCCCCCCCCCCCCCTCACAACAATATGGGGTGATAAAAACACTATATAACAGGGCAAAATTAATCTGCTCAGATGACAAGGCCCTGACTATAGAACTAAACCACATCCTCAACACTTTCTTAGCCAATGGCTATAACCCCAAAAAAATCCAAAAAATACTAAAACGTGAAAACCACAACCCCCCTCCCCCCCTCAACAATAAAGACTACACCAAGTCTATCACTATCCCCTACATCCAGGGCACCTCTGAAAAAATAACTAATATCCTCAAGAAATATGACCTTACTTCCTGTTACAGACCATATAAAAAGTTGGCATCCCTTATCCGCTCTACCAAAGACCAACCACTTCCCCTAGACCTACCTGGTGTATACCAGGTCCCTTGCAGCTGCAAATTGTCCTACTTTGGCCAAACAGGCAGAACAACAAATATCAGGATTTCAGAACACCAAGACTACATCCGGTTTCACCAGTACAGCCGCTCTGGGCTGGCAGACCATGCCTTAGATACCCACCATAAAATTCGTTGGAAGAAGACAAAAATAATCCATCGCAGCAAGTTTAAATACGAAAGATTATTCAAAGAATCTTCAGCAGCTCTAAAAAACGTTCCTAACCTCAACAAATTTGGGTGCATGAAACTGCCCCAAATTTGGGAGACTTTCATTATGAGAACTTCAGCCCAACGGCCAAGACTACCAAATTAGCCCGCAAGAGGGCACCATTAGGACTTTAGGAACAAAATTAGTGTCTTAATTTCTGCCTCATTTGCTTTGTTAGTTCCTGTAGTGCACATACCATATCTTTATGTTCCTGAAGATGACAATGTGACATTGTCGAAATATAGAAGTGATTCATTAAAGTTATCTTTAATTAATTTACTTTATATGCGTTGTTAATTCCGTAAATTAATTACCAGTTATGTCCAACATTATTAGTTCTTATATTTCTGTCATCTAAGGCACTTTGTACTGTATCAATCCACCTATATCTTGGTCTTCCTCTGGGTCGTTTTGCTGCGAACCTGGCAGAGAACACTTGTTTTGCTAATCTTTTCTCGCCCATTCTGTTCAGGTGACCATACCACCTGATATTAGCTCTGCTAACGCATTCCTGGATGCTGACATTGTCAAGTTCTTTCCTAATATCCTCATTTTTAATATGATATTGCCATTGATGCCATCTGTTCACGCCTCTAATCTTTCTCAGGACTCTCATATCTGCGGTCTCTAGTCTTTGGTCAAGTGTTTTACTTCTGACCCAGCTCTCAGATCCATAAGTTAAAACTGGTTTGAACACTGTCTTGTATACAGCTACTTTAGTGTTTCAACTAATTTCTCTCTTATTCCATATGAATTTATTCAAATGACTTCCTACCATGCCAGCTTTGTTGATTCTGTTGTCTATTTCTATATTAAATTTACAATCTTCATTAAAAATCGGGCTTAAGTAGATGAAATGTTTTACTTGTTCCACAGGTTCTCCATTCATAACACAGTTGACATTTTCAATGATCCTGTCTATTTTCATTGTCTTTGTCCATTTATTGCTGACCTTCATACCATATCTATTACAACGTTTATTCAAATTAGTCAGTGAATCTTGCAGACTAGTAGCGAATTTATTTAGCAGTATAACATCGTCCGCATAAAGCAAAGAGCTGACATTATCATTCCCAATTTTGATATTATGTTTAATAGCACTTTCCTTCATAATGTGATCTATATAGATAATGAATAACAGAGGGGATAATGTACATCCACGTCTCACACTAGATTTAACATTAAACCATCTTCCTGTACTTCCTTCAATTCTAACTGCTGACTTCCAACTCAAATAAAGACTAAATAATGCTTGATATAATCCCCATTGCCACCATATAACTGTAGCGTACTGAATAGCTTCTCTCATGGCACCTTGTCATATGCCTTTTCCAAATCGACAAAACTTAAATACAGATATTTGATATATTCCCATGCTTTCTCTGCTATTTGTTGTAAAGTGCATATCTGATCCTGACAGCCTCTATTTGACCTGAATCCAGCTTATTCTTCACCAAGCTTTTCTTCCACAATTACGACGATTCATTCGACAAAAATAGTTGATTAATTCCACAATTAATCAACTGTTTCTCAAGTATACTTGCATATATCTTACCAGGAACACTCAGTATGGAAATACCTCTGTAATTCTCACATTCAGTTTTATTTCCCTTTTTATATATGGGTATCGTGAGAGCTTTATTCCAATCATCGGGAATTCGTCCCTCTGTCCAGGCATTCTGAACTATGCAGTGCAGCCACTGTAAGACTTTTATACCACCATACTTCAGCATTTTTCATATTTCAAGCTTTTGAAATGTGGAAAGGCAGTGGTTTTTTCATGCCTGGTCAGTGTTTTTTTTTTTATCACTGTGCTGTCCTCACTGCTTGTTTCATTTAGCAATTTTTCGAAGTAATTATTCCATACTTCAAGGATATCCTTTTCTTCCATTTTCATGTCACCTTTATCATCTCTAACTCCTTTTCTCCATGTGAATTTGTGCACATTTTTATGTTGGAACATGGTATTAGTAATAACCAATCCATGTCCTGAGCAGAAATCCAACAGATATTTGCCATTATTATTAGCTTTGCTCTTTTCTCCAAATTTTCCCAAAATATTTTTGTATGCCTGACAATCATTTGCTACTCTGCTATTTAGATCCCCATCAAGGACCAACTTTTCCTTTTTCATTGCGTCAGTTGCTTTTTCTAAAGCCTCAAAAAATTCCTCCACTTATATCTTAGTAGAACCTTCTGTAGGACCATAGGCATAAATAAGTCTCATTGTCCAGTTCCCCATTCTCATATTTGCCCATATTATTCTACTTGACACTGCCTGCCATTCAAGAAGATTACCCTCGTATTTCGTGTTGAATACTATAGCTACTCCTTCTTTTCCTTGATTGTCATTACCGAATTTAACATTTTGTATTTATTGCTGAGAAAGATCTCACCAGTTTTGGTCTTTTTTGTTTCAGTCACCCCTCTTATGTCGATTTGTTACTTATCTAATTGCTCAGCTAGCTCCATTTCTTTGCATTCAGGCTTCTTATGTTAATAGTACCGATCTTTAACTTTAGTGATGTTGAGTTGAGGTGTGTTTTCAGATTTGTTCGAATAGCTGACTTTTTGCTGTTCGCCCTGGTTCCCTGGCGAAAACAACGCAGTTTTTTTAACCGGGCAACGCCTAGCCATCGTGAAATTTTGTAACATCCTGACAGCCTCTATTTGGCCTGAATCCAGCTTGTTCTTCACCAAGCTTTTCTTCCACAATTCTTCTCAACTGTTTCTCAAGTATACTTGCATAGATCTTGCCAGGAACACTCAGTAGAGAAATACCTCTGTAATTCTCACATTCAGTTTTATTTCCCTTTTTATATATGGGTACTATGAGAGCTCTACTCCAATCATTGGGAATTCGTCCCTCTGTCCAGGCTTTCTGAACTATGCAGTGCAGCCACTGTAAGACTCTTATAACCACCATGCTTCAGCATTTCTGGTCGAATATCATCTACTCTTTCTGCCTTTCCACTTTTCAAGCCTTTGATGGCTTTTTGTACTTCAAGAATGGATATGAATTCCTGACTGCATGCCTGGTCAGTGTTTTTTACCACTGTGCTATCATCACTGCTTGTTTCATTTAGCAGTTTTTCAAAGTTTTTTTATGTTTGGAGGTTTAATGGATTTTTTACAACACTCAAAAAGAAATAAAATAGAATTTAATACTTCCTATATTTTGTCCTAGACACTAGGACATCTACGTTGATTACAAAAACAATTAATGTAACATGCACACAAAAACTTACAATAATAAGCCCAACCATGTGGGTGACACTAAAGTCCTATCTAGGTGGAGCGCCCTCTAAGGGCAGTAGTAGGTGGCCTGGAATGTAAGGTGGGACCTCTGGTGATGAGTGTTTCCCAAATCTTCGGAAGCTTAATGCAACCGTATTTGTTAAGATTTGGTTGGTTTCTGAGAGCTGCTGCTGCTTCTAAGAAAAGTCTCTCTTTCTTGAATTTGCTGTGGTGGAGCATGCTGGTTTTCTTCCATGATACTCTGTGGGTGGTGTCCAAAACATGGTCAGCCAAGCCTGAATGGCCATAGTTGTGTTTAACGATGTACGACTTGTGTTCCTCCAAGCAGATGGATGCTGATCTGCCTGTCTGTCCAAAGTACGCAAGCTTACAGGAACAGGGTACTTTGTAAACTCCAGGCAGAGAGAGAGGAGGGAGCTGATCTTTCGTAGAACGGATAAGTGTAGCCAGTTTGCGGTAGGGCTTATATGCTGTGTGTAGGTTATACTTTTTTAGTATCTTGGCTATTTTTTCCGAAGTGCCACGGATGTAGGGTATGGTGATGGCATTTTTAAAATCTTGTTGACGAGAAGGACAGGGAATGGGGGAGGAATTGATTATTTTTTTGATGCTGTTTGCTGTAGCCATTGGAGAGAAAAGTTCTGTGTATGTGGTTAAGCTCAGTAGTGAGGGCGGTTCTAGTTCCACTGGAACAAAGATTGTGGGCTCTCTTGGTAAGGGTTTTAATGATGCCACATTGTTGTGAGGGGTGGTGGTGGGAGAGTTTGTGAATGTATCTGCCTGTGTGTGTGTGGGTTTTCTGTATACAGTGAAGGCAAGTGTATCATTAGGTAGGCGCGTGACTAAGGTGTCTAGGAAGGGTAAACAATTGTTCTTTTCCTTTTCCATAGTAAACTGGATTCTTGGATGTAGGCTATTGAGATGACCGAGGAAGGAGTCTAACGTGTCTGGGCCATGAGGCCAAATAGAGAACACATCATCTACATATCTTAGCCAGATAGAAGGTTTGAGTGGGGCTGAGTCTATGGCTCATTTTTCGAAATCTTCCATATAGAAATTGGCAAGGGAGGAAAACATGGCGGTTCCCTCTATCTGCTTGTAGATTTTGTTATTCCAAGAGAAATACCCAGAGTTGATGGCGAAGGAAAAGAGATCTAAGATGTCAGAGGAAAAAACGTTTTCTAAGAGAGATAAAGTGTCAGTTAAGGGAATATTGGTAAACAAGGAGGAGATATCAAAGCTTACTAATATGTCTGTATTATTCAAGGTTAAATTTTCTGTGAGGGCTTTAAAGTGGGTCGAGTTTTTTATATAGGAAGCTGAATTTCCGGTGAGGGGGGACAGAGAGTTGGCCAGCTGTTTAGACAGTCTGTAACAAGGTGCATTGGTGGCATCTACTATAGGCCTGAGTGGGGAATTGGGTTTGTGGATTTTTGGTAAACCGTATATTCGGGGGGGACGGGAGCGGAAAGGTTTAAGTTTTTTCGTGACGTCAGGGGGCCAGGAGGTTACTTTTTTAAGTAAGATTTTTAATTTCTTAACTTGCGTTTTTGTGTGGTCGTGTTCTAGCGGGATGTAGGTAGCGCGATCGTGGAGGATAATGTTCATTTTACGTAATTTCGGTGTCGCCCCGAAAGAAGTGCCAGTGCTCGATGTAATGGTTAACATCGAATGGGGGATCGGTCGCTTACCGTCGGAGGTAGCCAACAACATCAGACTCGACGTAGCCAACATCCTCGCTCACTCTTCGCCTCCAAAAAGTAACTTATCTTATTCCCAACGCATGGCTCTCCAGAAACTACGCAAAGAAAAAAGTATCGTCATCACCAGAGCGGATAAAGGTAATGCCACAGTTGTTCTTAATATCAGCAAATACAAACGTAAAATGAACATTATCCTCTGCGATCACGCTACCTACATCCCGCTAGAACACGACCCCACAAAAACGCAAGTTAAGAAATTAAAAATCTTACTTAAAAAAGTAACCTCCTGGACCCCTGACGTCACGAAAAAACTTAAACCTTTCCGCTCCCGTCCCCCCCAGAATATACGGCTTACCAAAAATCCACAAACCCAATTCCCCACTCAGGCCTATAGTAGATGCCACCAATGCACCTTGTTACAGACTGTCTAAACAGCTGGCCAACTCTCTGTCCCCCCTCACCGGAAATTCAGCTTCCTATATTAAAAACTCGACCCACTTTAAAGCTCTCACAGAAAATTTAACCTTGAATAATACAGACATATTAGTAAGCTTTGATATCTCCTCCTTGTTTACCAATATTCCCTTAACTGACACTTTATATCTCTTAGAAAACGTTTTTTCCTCTGACATCTTAGATCTCTTTTCCTTCGCCATCAACTCTGGGTATTTCTCTTGGAATAACAAGATCTACAAGCAGATAGAGGGAACCGCCATGTTTTCCCCCCTTGCCAATTTCTATATGGAAGATTTCGAAAAACGAGCCATAGACTCAGCCCCACTCAAACCTTCTATCTGGCTAAGATATGTAGATGATGTGTTCTCTATTTGGCCTCATGATCCAGACACGGTAGACTCCTTCCTCGGTCATCTCAATAGCCTACATCCAAGAATCCAGTTTACTATGGAAAAGGAAAAGAACAATTGTTTACCCTTCCTAGACACCTTAGTCACGCACCTACCTAATGATACACTTGCCTTCACTGTATACAGAAAACCCACACACACAGGCAGATACATTCACAAACTCTCCCACCACCACCCCTCACAACAATATGGCATTATTAAAACCCTTACCAAGAGAGCCCACAATCTTTGTTCCAGTGGAACCGCCCTCACTACTGAGCTTAACCGCATACACAGAACTTTTCTCTCCAATGGCTACAGCAAACACAGCATCAAAAAAATAATCAATTCCTCCCCCATTCCCTGTCCCTCTCGTCAACAAGATTTTAAAAATGCCATCACCATACCCTACATCCGTGGCACTTCGGAAAAAATAGGCAAGATACTAAAATAGTATAACCTACACACAGCATATAAGCCCTACCGCAAACTGGCTATCCTTATCCGTTCTACGAAAGATCAGCTCCCTCCTCTCTCTCTGCCTGGAGTTTACAAAGTACCCTGTTCCTGTAAGCTTGCATACTTTGGACAGACAGGCAGA